>NW_027287289.1:0-83524 GCF_022747635.1 Hetaerina americana | reverse complement strand
TTTAATTTTTCACATTTTTCCATGAAAAGTGCCAATACCCCGCCCTTTTCTAGGTGAAATTCTCACTCGACAAAAAACAAACAAAAATGTTTCCATAGTGTGTATTGTTGTTCATTTTCATCAAATAAACAAAATAAAACCCAGAATAAATCATTTAAGACAAGAAATGAGCATAAAATATGCTTCAGCTCAAGTCTTAATGTTAGTAAATAGGCCCAAATTTCAAAAATATTGCGAAAAACAACAATCTTCCATTAAAGAGTAAATGTTTGAGGTGTAAAGAAGGCATTTATTCCATTTTTAGAAATTTTAATTTTTCACATTTTTCCATGAAAAGTGCCATACCCCCCCCCTTTGGGTTCTAGGTGAAATTCTCAATCGACACAAATCAAACAAAAATGTTTCCATGGTGTGTATTGTTGTTCATTTACGACAAATAAACAAAATAAACCCAGAATAAATCATTTAAGACAAGAAATGAGCATAAATGATGCCTCAGCGCAAGTGTTAATGTTAGTATAAGAGCCAAAATTTCAAAAAATATTGCGAAAAACAACAATCTTCCATTATAGAGTGAATGTTTGAGGTGTATAGAAGGCATTTATTTCATTTTTAGAAATTTTAATTTTTCACATTTTGCCATGAAAAGTGCCAATACCCCCCCTTTGGGTTCTAGGTGAAATTCTCACTCGACACAAATCAAACAAAAATGTTTCCATGGTGTGTATTGTTGTTCATTTTCATCAAAAAAACAAAATAAAACCCAGAATAAATCATTAAAGACAAGAAATGAGGATAAAAGATGCCTCAGCGCAAGTGTTAATGTTAGTTAAAAGAGCCCAAATTTCAAAAAATATGCGAAAAAACAACAATCTTCCATTATAAGGTGAATGTTTGAGGTGTATCGAAGGCATTTATTTCATTTTTAGAAATTTTAATTTTCACATTTTTCCATGAAAAGTGCCCTTTGGGTTCTAGGTGAAATTCTCACTCGACACAAAATCAAACAAAAATGTTTCCATGGTGTGTATTGTTGTTCATTTTCATCAAATAAACAAAATAAAACCCAGAATAAATCATTAAAGACAAGAAATGAGCATAAAAGATGCCTAAGCGCAAGTGTTAATGTTACTAAAAGAGCCCAAATTTCAAAAAATATTGCGAAAAACAACAATCATCCATTATAGAGTGAATGTTTGAGGTGTATAGAAGGCATTTATTTCATTTTTAGAAATTTTAATTTTTCACATTTTTCCATGAAAAGTGCCAATACCCCCCCTTTTGGTTCTAGGTTAAATTCTCACTCGACACAAATCAAACAAAAATGTTTCCATGGTGTGTATTGTTGTTCATTTTCATCAAATAAACAAAATAAAACCCAGAATAAATCATTAAAGACAAGAAATGAGAATAAAAGATGCCTCAGCGCAAGTGTTAATGTTAGTAAAAGAGCCCAAATTTCAAAAAATATTGCGAAAAAATCCAATCTTCCATTACAGAGTGAATGTTTGAGGTGTATAGAAGGCATTTATTTCATTTTTAGACATTTTAATTTTTCACATTTTTCCATGAAAAGTGCCAATACTCTCCTCTTTGGGTTCTAGGTGAAATTCTCTCGACACAAATCAAACAAAAATGTTTCCATGGTGTGTATTGTTGTTCATTTTCATCAAATAAACAAAATAGAACCCAGAATAAATCATTAAAAACAAGAAATGAGCATAAAAGATGCCTCAGCGAAAGTGTTAATGTTAGTAAAAGAGCCAAAAATTTCAAAAAATATTGCGAAAAACTACAATCTTCCATTATAGAGTGAATGTTTGAGGTGTATAGAAAGCATTTATTTCATTTTTAGAAATTTTAATTTTTCACATTTTTCCATGAAAAGTGCCAATACCCCCCCTTTGGGTGCTGGGTGAAATTCTCACTCGACAAAAAACAAACAAAAATGTTTCCATAATGTGTATTGTTGTTCATTTTCATCAAATAAACAAAATAAAACCCAGAATAAATCATTTAAGACAAGAAAAGAGCATAAAAGATGCCTCAGCTCAAGTGTTAATGTTAGTAAAAGAGCCCAAATTTCAAAAAATATTGCGAAAAACAACAATCTTCCATTATAGAGTGAATGTTTGAGGTGTATAGAAGGCATTTATTTCATTTTTAGAAATTTTAATTTTTCACATTTTTACATGAAAATAGCCAATACCCTCCCCTTTGGGTTCTAGGTGAAAATCTCACTCGACACAAATCAAACAAAAATGTTTCCATGGTGTGTATTGTTGATCATTTACATCAAATAAACAAAATAAAACCCAGAATAAATCATTAAAGACAAGAAATGAGCATAAAAGATGCCTCAGCGCAAGTGTTATGGGTAGTAAAAGAGCCCAAATTTCAAAAAATATTGCGAAAAACAACAATCATCCATTATAGAGTGAATGTTTGAGGTGTATAGAAGGCATTTATTTCATTTTTAGAAATTTTAATTTTTCACATTTTTCCATGAAAAGTGCCAAAACCCCCCCCTTTGGGTTCTAGGTGAAATTCTCAATCGACACAAATCAAACAAAAATGTTTCCATGGTGTGTATTGTTGTTCATTTTCGTCAAATAAACAAAATAAAACCCAGAATAAATCATTTAAGACAAGAAATGAGCATAAATGATGCCTCAGCGCAAGTGTTAATGTTAGTATAAGAGCCAAAATTTCAAAAAATATTCCGAAAAACAACAATCTTCCATTATAGAGTGAATGTTTGAGGTGTATAGAAGGCATTTATTTCATTTTTTGAAATTTTAATTTTTCACATTTTTCCATGAAAAGTGCCCTTTGGGTTCTAGGTGAAATTCTTACTCGACACAAATCAAACAAAAATGTTTCCATGGTGTGTATTGTTGTTCATTTTCATCAAATAAACAAAATAAAACCCAGAATAAATCATTAAAGACAAGAAATGAGCATAAAAGATGCCTAAGCGCAAGTGTTAATGTTAGTAAAAGAGCCCAAATTTCAAAAAATATTGCGAAAAACAACAATCTTCCATTATAGAGTGAATGTTTGAGGTGTATAGAAGGCATTTATTTCATTTTTAGAAATTTTAATTTTTCACATTTTTACATGAAAATAGCCAATACCCTCCCCTTTGGGTTCTAGGTGAAAATCTCACTCGACACAAATCAAACAAAAATGTTTCCATGGTGTGTATTGTTGATCATTTACATCAAATAAACAAAATAAAACCCAGAATAAATCATTAAAGACAAGAAATGAGCATAAAAGATGCCTCAGCGCAAGTGTTATGGGTAGTAAAAGAGCCCAAATTTCAAAAAATATTGCGAAAAACAACAATCATCCATTATAGAGTGAATGTTTGAGGTGTATAGAAGGCATTTATTTCATTTTTAGAAATTTTAATTTTTCACATTTTTCCATGAAAAGTGCCAAAACCCCCCCCTTTGGGTTCTAGGTGAAATTCTCAATCGACACAAATCAAACAAAAATGTTTCCATGGTGTGTATTGTTGTTCATTTTCGTCAAATAAACAAAATAAAACCCAGAATAAATCATTTAAGACAAGAAATGAGCATAAATGATGCCTCAGCGCAAGTGTTAATGTTAGTATAAGAGCCAAAATTTCAAAAAATATTCCGAAAAACAACAATCTTCCATTATAGAGTGAATGTTTGAGGTGTATAGAAGGCATTTATTTCATTTTTTGAAATTTTAATTTTTCACATTTTTCCATGAAAAGTGCCCTTTGGGTTCTAGGTGAAATTCTTACTCGACACAAATCAAACAAAAATGTTTCCATGGTGTGTATTGTTGTTCATTTTCATCAAATAAACAAAATAAAACCCAGAATAAATCATTAAAGACAAGAAATGAGCATAAAAGATGCCTCAGCGCAAGTGTTATGGGTAGTAAAAGAGCCCAAATTTCAAAAAATATTGCGAAAAACAACAATCATCCATTATAGAGTGAATGTTTGAGGTGTATAGAAGGCATTTATTTCATTTTTAGAAATTTTAATTTTTCACATTTTTCCAATAAAAGTGCCAAAACCCCGCCCTTTGGGTTCTAGGTGAAATTCTCACTCGAGACAAATCACACAAAAATGTTTCCATGGTGTGTATTGTTGTTCATTTTCATCAAATAAACAAAATAAAACCCAGAATAAATCATTAAAGACAAGAAATGAGCATAAAAGATGCCTGAGCGAAAGTGTTAATGTTAGTAAAAGAGCCCAAATTTCAAAAAATATTGCGAAAAACAACAATCTTCCATTATAGAGTGAATGTTTGAGGTGTATCGAAGGCATTTATTTCATTTTTTGAATTTTTAATTTTTCACATTTTTCCATGAAAAGTGCCAATACCCCGCCCTTTTCTAGGTGAAATTCTCACTCGACACAAATCAAACAAAAATGTTTCCATGGTGTGTATTGTTGTTCATTTTCATCAAAAAAACAAAATAAAACCCAGAATAAATCATTAAAGACAAGAAATGAGGATAAAAGATGCCTCAGCGCAAGTGTTAATGTTAGTAAAAGAGCCCAAATTTCAAAAAATATTGCGAAAAACAACAATCTTCCATTATAGAGTGAATGTTTGAGGTGTATCGAAGGCATTTATTTCATTTTTAGAAATTTTAATTTTTCACATTTTTCCATTAAAAGTGCCAAAACCCCGCCCTTTGGGTTCTAGGTGAAATTCTCACTCGAGACAAATCACACAAAAATGTTTCCATGGTGTGTATTGTTGTTCATTTTCATCAAATAAACAAAATAAAACCCAGAATAAATCATTAAAGACAAGAAATGAGCATAAAAGATGCCTGAGCGAAAGTGTTAATGTTAGTAAAAGAGCCCAAATTTCAAAAAATATTGCGAAAAACAACAATCTTCCATTATAGAGTGAATGTTTGAGGAGTATCGAAGGCATTTATTTCATTTTTTGAATTTTTAATTTTTCACATTTTTCCATGAAAAGTGCCAATACCCCGCCCTTTTCTAGGTGAAATTCTCACTCGACAAAAAACAAACAAAAATGTTTCCATAGTGTGTATTGTTGTTCATTTTCATCAAATAAACAAAATAAAACCCAGAATAAATCATTTAAGACAAGAAATGAGCATAAAATATGCTTCAGCTCAAGTCTTAATGTTAGTAAATAGGCCCAAATTTCAAAAATATTGCGAAAAACAACAATCTTCCATTAAAGAGTAAATGTTTGAGGTGTAAAGAAGGCATTTATTCCATTTTTAGAAATTTTAATTTTTCACATTTTTCCATGAAAAGTGCCAATACCCCCCCCTTTGGGTTCTAGGTGAAATTCTCAATCGACACAAATCAAACAAAAATGTTTCCATGGTGTGTATTGTTGTTCATTTACGACAAATAAACAAAATAAAACCCAGAATAAATCATTTAAGACAAGAAATGAGCATAAATGATGCCTCAGCGCAAGTGTTAATGTTAGTATAAGAGCCAAAATTTCAAAAAATATTGCGAAAAACAACAATCTTCCATTATAGAGTGAATGTTTGAGGTGTATAGAAGGCATTTATTTCATTTTTAGAAATTTTAATTTTTCACATTTTGCCATGAAAAGTGCCAATACCCCCCCTTTGGGTTCTAGGTGAAATTCTCACTCGACACAAATCAAACAAAAATGTTTCCATGGTGTGTATTGTTGTTCATTTTCATCAAAAAAACAAAATAAAACCCAGAATAAATCATTAAAGACAAGAAATGAGGATAAAAGATGCCTCAGCGCAAGTGTTAATGTTAGTAAAAGAGCCCAAATTTCAAAAAATATTGCGAAAAACAACAATCTTCCATTATAAGGTGAATGTTTGAGGTGTATCGAAGGCATTTATTTCATTTTTAGAAATTTTAATTTTTCACATTTTTCCATGAAAAGTGCCCTTTGGGTTCTAGGTGAAATTCTCACTCGACACAAATCAAACAAAAATGTTTCCATGGTGTGTATTGTTGTTCATTTTCATCAAATAAACAAAATTAAACCCAGAATAAATCATTAAAGACAAGAAATGAGCATAAAAGATGCCTAAGCGCAAGTGTTAATGTTACTAAAAGAGCCCAAATTTCAAAAAATATTGCGAAAAACAACAATCATCCATTATAGAGTGAATGTTTGAGGTGTATAGAAGGCATTTATTTCATTTTTAGAAATTTTAATTTTTCACATTTTTCCATGAAAAGTGCCAATACCCCCCCTTTTGGTTCTAGGTTAAATTCTCACTCGACACAAATCAAACAAAAATGTTTCCATGGTGTGTATTGTTGTTCATTTTCATCAAATAAACAAAATAAAACCCAGAATAAATCATTAAAGACAAGAAATGAGAATAAAAGATGCCTCAGCGCAAGTGTTAATGTTAGTAAAAGAGCCCAAATTTCAAAAAATATTGCGAAAAAATCCAATCTTCCATTACAGAGTGAATGTTTGAGGTGTATAGAAGGCATTTATTTCATTTTTAGACATTTTAATTTTTCACATTTTTCCATGAAAAGTGCCAATACTCTCCTCTTTGGGTTCTAGGTGAAATTCTCTCGACACAAATCAAACAAAAATGTTTCCATGGTGTGTATTGTTGTTCATTTTCATCAAATAAACAAAATAGAACCCAGAATAAATCATTAAAAACAAGAAATGAGCATAAAAGATGCCTCAGCGAAAGTGTTAATGTTAGTAAAAGAGCCAAAAATTTCAAAAAATATTGCGAAAAACTACAATCTTCCATTATAGAGTGAATGTTTGAGGTGTATAGAAAGCATTTATTTCATTTTTAGAAATTTTAATTTTTCACATTTTTCCATGAAAAGTGCCAATACCCCCCCTTTGGGTTCTGGGTGAAATTCTCACTCGACAAAAAACAAACAAAAATGTTTCCATAATGTGTATTGTTGTTCATTTTCATCAAATAAACAAAATAAAACCCAGAATAAATCATTTAAGACAAGAAAAGAGCATAAAAGATGCCTCAGCTCAAGTGTTAATGTTAGTAAAAGAGCCCAAATTTCAAAAAATATTGCGAAAAACAACAATCTTCCATTATAGAGTGAATGTTTGAGGTGTATAGAAGGCATTTATTTCATTTTTAGAAATTTTAATTTTTCACATTTTTACATGAAAATAGCCAATACCCTCCCCTTTGGGTTCTAGGTGAAAATCTCACTCGACACAAATCAAACAAAAATGTTTCCATGGTGTGTATTGTTGATCATTTACATCAAATAAACAAAATAAAACCCAGAATAAATCATTAAAGACAAGAAATGAGCATAAAAGATGCCTCAGCGCAAGTGTTATGGGTAGTAAAAGAGCCCAAATTTCAAAAAATATTGCGAAAAACAACAATCATCCATTATAGAGTGAATGTTTGAGGTGTATAGAAGGCATTTATTTCATTTTTAGAAATTTTAATTTTTCACATTTTTCCATGAAAAGTGCCAAAACCCCCCCCTTTGGGTTCTAGGTGAAATTCTCAATCGACACAAATCAAACAAAAATGTTTCCATGGTGTGTATTGTTGTTCATTTTCGTCAAATAAACAAAATAAAACCCAGAATAAATCATTTAAGACAAGAAATGAGCATAAATGATGCCTCAGCGCAAGTGTTAATGTTAGTATAAGAGCCAAAATTTCAAAAAATATTCCGAAAAACAACAATCTTCCATTATAGAGTGAATGTTTGAGGTGTATAGAAGGCATTTATTTCATTTTTTGAAATTTTAATTTTTCACATTTTTCCATGAAAAGTGCCCTTTGGGTTCTAGGTGAAATTCTTACTCGACACAAATCAAACAAAAATGTTTCCATGGTGTGTATTGTTGTTCATTTTCATCAAATAAACAAAATAAAACCCAGAATAAATCATTAAAGACAAGAAATGAGCATAAAAGATGCCTAAGCGCAAGTGTTAATGTTACTAAAAGAGCCCAAATTTCAAAAAATATTGCGAAAAACAACAATCTTCCGTTATAGAGTGAATGTTTGAGGTGTATAGAAGGCATTTATTTCATTTTTAGAAATTATAATATTTCTTATTTTTCCATGAAAAGTGCCAATACCCCCCCCCTTTGGGTTCTAGGTGAAATTCTCACTCGACACAAATCAAACAAAATTTTTCCATGGTGTGTATTGTTGTTCATTTTCGTCAAATAAACAAAATAAAACCAGGAATAAATCATTAAAGACAAGAAATGAGCATAAAAGATGCCTCAGCGCAAGTGTTAATGTTAGTAAAAGAGCCCGAATTTCAAAAAATATTGCGAAAAAAACAATCTTCCATTATAGAGTGAATGTTTGAGGTGTATCAAAGGCATTTATTTCATTTTTAGAAATTTTAATTTTTCACTTTTTTCCATGAAAAGTGCCAATACCCAATGCCCTTTGGGTTCTAGGTGAAATTCTCACTCGACACAAATCAAACAAAAATGTTTCCATGGTGTGTATTGTTGTTCATTTTCATAAAATAAACAAAATAAAACCAGGAATAAATCACTAAAGACAAGAAATGAGCATAAAAGATGCCTCAGCGCAAGGGTTAATGTTAATAAAAGAGCCCAAATTTCAAAAAATATTGCGAAAAAAACAATCTTCCATTATAGAGTGAATGTTTGAGGTGTATCGAAGGCATTTATTTCATTTTTAGAAATTTTAATTTTTCACATTTTTCCATGAAAAGTTCCAATACCCCCCCCCTTTGGGTTCTGGGTGAAATTCTCACTCGACAAAAAGAAACAAAAATGTTTCCATAATGTGTATTGTTGTTCATTTTCATCAAATAAACAAAATAAAACCCAGAATAAATCATTCAAGACAAGAAAAGAGCATAAAAGATGCCTCAGCTCAAGTGTTAATGTTAGTAAAAGAGCCCAAATTTCAAAAAATATTGCGAAAAACAACAATCTTCCATTATAGAGTGAATGTTTGAGGTGTATAGAAGGCATTTATTTCATTTTTAGAAATTTTAATTTTTCACATTTTTACATGAAAAGTGCCAATACCCTCCCCTTTGGGTTCTAGGTGAAAATCTCACTCGACACAAATCAAACAAAAATGTTTCCATGGTGTGTATTGTTGTACATTTTCATCAAATAAACAAAATAAAACCCAGAATAAATCATTTAAGACAAGAAATGAGAATAAAAGATGCCTAAGCGCAAGTGTTAATGTTAGTAAAAGAGCCCAAATTTCAAAAAATATTGCGAAAAACAACAATCTTCCATTAAAGAGTGAATGTTTGAGGTGTATAGAGGAGTTTAATTTCATTTTTAGAAATTATAATATTTCTTATTTTTCCATGAAAAGTGCCAATACCCTCCCCTTTGGGTTCTAGGTGAAATTCTCACTCGACACAAATCAAACAAAATTATTCCATGGTGTGTATTGTTGTTCATTTTCGTCAAATAAACAAAATAAAACCAGGAATAAATCATTAAAGACAAGAAATGAGCATAAAAGATGCCTCATCGCAAGTGTTAATGTTAGTAAAAGAGCCCGAATTTCAAAAAATATTGCGAAAAAAACAATCTTCCATTATAGAGTGAATGTTTGAGGTGTATCGAAGGCATTTATTTTATTTTTAGAAATTTTAATTTTTCACATTTTTCCATGAAAAGTGCCAATACCCAATGCCCTTTGGGTTCTAGGTGAAATTCTCACTCGTCACAAATCAAACAAAAATGTTTCCATGGTGTGTATTGTTGTTCATTTTCATAAAATAAACAAAATAAAACCAGGAATAAATCACTAAAGACAAGAAATGAGCATAAAAGATGCCTCAGCGCAAGGGTTAATGTTAATAAAAGAGCCCAAATTTCAAAAAATATTGCGAAAAAAACAATCTTCCATTATAGAGTGAATGTTTGAGGTGTATCGAAGGCATTTATATCATTTTTAGAAATTTTAATTTTTCACATTTTTCCATGAAAAGTGCCAATACCCCCCCCTTTGGGTTCTAGGTGAAATTCTCAATCGACACAAATCAAACAAAAATGTTTCCATGGTGTGTATTGTTGTTCATTTACGACAAATAAACAAAATAAAACCCAGAATAAATCATTTAAGACAAGAAATGAGCATAAATGATGCCTCAGCGCAAGTGTTAATGTTAGTATAAGAGCCAAAATTTCAAAAAATATTGCGAAAAACAACAATCTTCCATTATAGAGTGAATGTTTGAGGTGTATAGAAGGCATTTATTTCATTTTTAGAAATTTTAATTTTTCACATTTTGCCATGAAAAGTGCCAATACCCCCCCTTTGGGTTCTAGGTGAAATTCTCACTCGACACAAATCAAACAAAAATGTTTCCATGGTGTGTATTGTTGTTCATTTTCATCAAAAAAAACAAAATAAAACCCAGAATAAATCATTAAAGACAAGAAATGAGGATAAAAGATGCCTCAGCGCAAGTGTTAATGTTAGTAAAAGAGCCCAAATTTCAAAAAATATTGCGAAAAACAACAATCTTCCATTATAAGGTGAATGTTTGAGGTGTATCGAAGGCATTTATTTCATTTTTAGAAATTTTAATTTTTCACATTTTTCCATGAAAAGTGCCCTTTGGGTTCTAGGTGAAATTCTCACTCGACACAAATCAAACAAAAATGTTTCCATGGTGTGTATTGTTGTTCATTTTCATCAAATAAACAAAATAAAACCCAGAATAAATCATTAAAGACAAGAAATGAGCATAAAAGATGCCTAAGCGCAAGTGTTAATGTTACTAAAAGAGCCCAAATTTCAAAAAATATTGCGAAAAACAACAATCATCCATTATAGAGTGAATGTTTGAGGTGTATAGAAGGCATTTATTTCATTTTTAGAAATTTTAATTTTTCACATTTTTCCATGAAAAGTGCCAATACCCCCCCTTTTGGTTCTAGGTTAAATTCTCACTCGACACAAATCAAACAAAAATGTTTCCATGGTGTGTATTGTTGTTCATTTTCATCAAATAAACAAAATAAAACCCAGAATAAATCATTAAAGACAAGAAATGAGAATAAAAGATGCCTCAGCGCAAGTGTTAATGTTAGTAAAAGAGCCCAAATTTCAAAAAATATTGCGAAAAACAACAATCTTCCATTACAGAGTGAATGTTTGAGGTGTATAGAAGGCATTTATTTCATTTTTAGACATTTTAATTTTTCACATTTTTCCATGAAAAGTGCCAATACTCTCCTCTTTGGGTTCTAGGTGAAATTCTCTCGACACAAATCAAACAAAAATGTTTCCATGGTGTGTATTGTTGTTCATTTTCATCAAATAAACAAAATAGAACCCAGAATAAATCATTAAAAACAAGAAATGAGCATAAAAGATGCCTCAGCGAAAGTGTTAATGTTAGTAAAAGAGCCAAAAATTTCAAAAAATATTGCGAAAAACTACAATCCTCCATTATAGAGTGAATGTTTGAGGTGTATAGAAAGCATTTATTTCATTTTTAGAAATTTTAATTTTTCACATTTTTCCATGAAAAGTGCCAATACCCCCCCTTTGGGTTCTGGGTGAAATTCTCACTCGACAAAAAACAAACAAAAATGTTTCCATAATGTGTATTGTTGTTCATTTTCATCAAATAAACAAAATAAAACCCAGAATAAATCATTTAAGACAAGAAAAGAGCATAAAAGATGCCTCAGCTCAAGTGTTAATGTTAGTAAAAGAGCCCAAATTTCAAAAAATATTGCGAAAAACAACAATCTTCCATTATAGAGTGAATGTTTGAGGTGTATAGAAGGCATTTATTTCATTTTTAGAAATTTTAATTTTTCACATTTTTACATGAAAATAGCCAATACCCTCCCCTTTGGGTTCTAGGTGAAAATCTCACTCGACACAAATCAAACAAAAATGTTTCCATGGTGTGTATTGTTGATCATTTACATCAAATAAACAAAATAAAACCCAGAATAAATCATTAAAGACAAGAAATGAGCATAAAAGATGCCTCAGCGCAAGTGTTATGGGTAGTAAAAGAGCCCAAATTTCAAAAAATATTGCGAAAAACAACAATCATCCATTATAGAGTGAATGTTTGAGGTGAATAGAAGGCATTTATTTCATTTTTAGAAATTTTAATTTTTCACATTTTTCCATGAAAAGTGCCAAAACCCCCCCCTTTGGGTTCTAGGTGAAATTCTCAATCGACACAAATCAAACAAAAATGTTTCCATGGTGTGTATTGTTGTTCATTTTCGTCAAATAAACAAAATAAAACCCAGAATAAATCATTTAAGACAAGAAATGAGCATAAATGATGCCTCAGCGCAAGTGTTAATGTTAGTATAAGAGCCAAAATTTCAAAAAATATTGCGAAAAACAACAATCTTCCATTATAGAGTGAATGTTTGAGGTGTATCGAAGGCATTTATTTCATTTTTAGAAATTTTAATTTTTCACATTTTTCCATGAAAAGTTCCAATACCCCCCCCCCTTTGGGTTCTGGGTGAAATTCTCACTCGACAAAAAACAAACAAAAATGTTTCCATAATGTGTATTGTTGTTCATTTTCATCAAATAAACAAAATAAAACCCAGAATAAATCATTCAAGACAAGAAAAGAGCATAAAAGATGCCTCAGCTCAAGTGTTAATGTTAGTAAAAGAGCCCAAATTTCAAAAAATATTGCGAAAAACAACAATCTTCCATTATAGAGTGAATGTTTGAGGTGTATAGAAGGCATTTATTTCATTTTTAGAAATTTTAATTTTTCACATTTTTACATGAAAAGTGCCAATACCCTCCCCTTTGGGTTCTAGGTGAAAATCTCACTCGACACAAATCAAACAAAAATGTTTCCATGGTGTGTATTGTTGTACATTTTCATCAAATAAACAAAATAAAACCCAGAATAAATCATTTAAGACAAGAAATGAGAATAAAAGATGCCTAAGCGCAAGTGTTAATGTTAGTAAAAGAGCCCAAATTTCAAAAAATATTGCGAAAAACAACAATCTTCCATTAAAGAGTGAATGTTTGAGGTGTATAGAGGAGTTTAATTTCATTTTTAGAAATTATAATATTTCTTATTTTTCCATGAAAAGTGCCAATACCCTCCCCTTTGGGTTCTAGGTGAAATTCTCACTCGACACAAATCAAACAAAATTATTCCATGGTGTGTATTGTTGTTCATTTTCGTCAAATAAACAAAATAAAACCAGGAATAAATCATTAAAGACAAGAAATGAGCATAAAAGATGCCTCATCGCAAGTGTTAATGTTAGTAAAAGAGCCCGAATTTCAAAAAATATTGCGAAAAAAACAATCTTCCATTATAGAGTGAATGTTTGAGGTGTATCGAAGGCATTTATTTTATTTTTAGAAATTTTAATTTTTCACATTTTTCCATGAAAAGTGCCAATACCCAATGCCCTTTGGGTTCTAGGTGAAATTCTCACTCGTCACAAATCAAACAAAAATGTTTCCATGGTGTGTATTGTTGTTCATTTTCATAAAATAAACAAAATAAAACCAGGAATAAATCACTAAAGACAAGAAATGAGCATAAAAGATGCCTCAGCGCAAGGGTTAATGTTAATAAAAGAGCCCAAATTTCAAAAAATATTGCGAAAAAAACAATCTTCCATTATAGAGTGAATGTTTGAGGTGTATCGAAGGCATTTATATCATTTTTAGAAATTTTAATTTTTCACATTTTTCCATGAAAAGTGCCAATACCCCCCCCTTTGGGTTCTAGGTGAAATTCTCAATCGACACAAATCAAACAAAAATGTTTCCATGGTGTGTATTGTTGTTCATTTACGACAAATAAACAAAATAAAACCCATAATAAATCATTTAAGACAAGAAATGAGCATAAATGATGCCTCAGCGCAAGTGTTAATGTTAGTATAAGAGCCAAAATTTCAAAAAATATTGCGAAAAACAACAATCTTCCATTATAGAGTGAATGTTTGAGGTGTATAGAAGGCATTTATTTCATTTTTAGAAATTTTAATTTTTCACATTTTGCCATGAAAAGTGCCAATACCCCCCCTTTGGGTTCTAGGTGAAATTCTCACTCGACACAAATCAAACAAAAATGTTTCCATGGTGTGTATTGTTGTTCATTTTCATCAAAAAAACAAAATAAAACCCAGAATAAATCATTAAAGACAAGAAATGAGGATAAAAGATGCCTCAGCGCAAGTGTTAATGTTAGTAAAAGAGCCCAAATTTCAAAAAATATTGCGAAAAACAACAATCTTCCATTATAAGGTGAATGTTTGAGGTGTATCGAAGGCATTTATTTCATTTTTAGAAATTTTAATTTTTCACATTTTTCCATGAAAAGTGCCCTTTGGGTTCTAGGTGAAATTCTCACTCGACACAAATCAAACAAAAATGTTTCCATGGTGTGTATTGTTGTTCATTTTCATCAAATAAACAAAATAAAACCCAGAATAAATCATTAAAGACAAGAAATGAGCATAAAAGATGCCTAAGCGCAAGTGTTAATGTTACTAAAAGAGCCCAAATTTCAAAAAATATTGCGAAAAACAACAATCATCCATTATAGAGTGAATGTTTGAGGTGTATAGAAGGCATTTATTTCATTTTTAGAAATTTTAATTTTTCACATTTTTCCATGAAAAGTGCCAATACCCCCCCTTTTGGTTCTAGGTTAAATTCTCACTCGACACAAATCAAACAAAAATGTTTCCATGGTGTGTATTGTTGTTCATTTTCATCAAATAAACAAAATAAAACCCAGAATAAATCATTAAAGACAAGAAATGAGAATAAAAGATGCCTCAGCGCAAGTGTTAATGTTAGTAAAAGAGCCCAAATTTCAAAAAATATTGCGAAAAACAACAATCTTCCATTACAGAGTGAATGTTTGAGGTGTATAGAAGGCATTTATTTCATTTTTAGACATTTTAATTTTTCACATTTTTCCATGAAAAGTGCCAATACTCTCCTCTTTGGGTTCTAGGTGAAATTCTCTCGACACAAATCAAACAAAAATGTTTCCATGGTGTGTATTGTTGTTCATTTTCATCAAATAAACAAAATAGAACCCAGAATAAATCATTAAAAACAAGAAATGAGCATAAAAGATGCCTCAGCGAAAGTGTTAATGTTAGTAAAAGAGCCAAAAATTTCAAAAAATATTGCGAAAAACTACAATCTTCCATTATAGAGTGAATGTTTGAGGTGTATAGAAAGCATTTATTTCATTTTTAGAAATTTTAATTTTTCACATTTTTCCATGAAAAGTGCCAATACCCCCCCTTTGGGTTCTGGGTGAAATTCTCACTCGACAAAAAACAAACAAAAATGTTTCCATAATGTGTATTGTTGTTCATTTTCATCAAATAAACAAAATAAAACCCAGAATAAATCATTTAAGACAAGAAAAGAGCATAAAAGATGCCTCAGCTCAAGTGTTAATGTTAGTAAAAGAGCCCAAATTTCAAAAAATATTGCGAAAAACAACAATCTTCCATTATAGAGTGAATGTTTGAGGTGTATAGAAGGCATTTATTTCATTTTTAGAAATTTTAATTTTTCACATTTTTACATGAAAATAGCCAATACCCTCCCCTTTGGGTTCTAGGTGAAAATCTCACTCGACACAAATCAAACAAAAATGTTTCCATGGTGTGTATTGTTGATCATTTACATCAAATAAACAAAATAAAACCCAGAATAAATCATTAAAGACAAGAAATGAGCATAAAAGATGCCTCAGCGCAAGTGTTATGGGTAGTAAAAGAGCCCAAATTTCAAAAAATATTGCGAAAAACAACAATCATCCATTATAGAGTGAATGTTTGAGGTGTATAGAAGGCATTTATTTCATTTTTGGAAATTTTAATTTTTCACATTTTTCCATGAAAAGTGCCAAAACCCCCCCCTTTGGGTTCTAGGTGAAATTCTCAATCGACACAAATCAAACAAAAATGTTTCCATGGTGTGTATTGTTGTTCATTTTCGTCAAATAAACAAAATAAAACCCAGAATAAATCATTTAAGACAAGAAATGAGGATAAAAGATGCCTCAGCGCAAGTGTTAATGTTAGTAAAAGAGCCCAAATTTCAAAAAATATTGCGAAAAACAACAATCTTCCATTATAAGGTGAATGTTTGAGGTGTATCGAAGGCATTTATTTCATTTTTAGAAATTTTAATTTTTCACATTTTTCCATGAAAAGTGCCCTTTGGGTTCTAGGTGAAATTCTCACTCGACACAAATCAAACAAAAATGTTTCCATGGTGTGTATTGTTGTTCATTTTCATCAAATAAACAAAATAAAACCCAGAATAAATCATTAAAGACAAGAAATGAGCATAAAAGATGCCTAAGCGCAAGTGTTAATGTTACTAAAAGAGCCCAAATTTCAAAAAATATTGCGAAAAACAACAATCATCCATTATAGAGTGAATGTTTGAGGTGTATAGAAGGCATTTATTTCATTTTTAGAAATTTTAATTTTTCACATTTTTCCATGAAAAGTGCCAATACCCCCCCTTTTGGTTCTAGGTTAAATTCTCACTCGACACAAATCAAACAAAAATGTTTCCATGGTGTGTATTGTTGTTCATTTTCATCAAATAAACAAAATAAAACCCAGAATAAATCATTAAAGACAAGAAATGAGAATAAAAGATGCCTCAGCGCAAGTGTTAATGTTAGTAAAAGAGCCCAAATTTCAAAAAATATTGCGAAAAACAACAATCTTCCATTACAGAGTGAATGTTTGAGGTGTATAGAAGGCATTTATTTCATTTTTAGACATTTTAATTTTTCACATTTTTCCATGAAAAGTGCCAATACTTTCCCCTTTGGGTTCTAGGTGAAATTCTCACTCGACACAAATCAAACAAAAATGTTTCCATGGTGAGTATTTTTGTTCATTTTCCTCAAATAAACAAAATAAAACCCAGAATAAATCATTAAAGACACGAAATGAGCATAAAGATGCCTCAGCGCAAGTGTTAATGTTAGTAAAAGAGCCCAAATTTCAAAAATATTGCGAAAAACAACAATCTTCCATTATAGAGTGAATGTTTGAGGTGTATAGAAGGCATTTATTTCATTTTTAGAAATTTTAATTTTTCACATTTTTCCATGAAAAGTGCCAATAACCTACCTTTGGGTTCTAGGTGAAATTCTCACTAGACACAAATCAAACAAAAATGTTTCCATGGTGTGTATTGTTGTTCATTTTCATCAAATAAACAAAATAAAACCCAGAATAAATCATTAAAGACAAGAAATGAGCATAAAAGATGCCTCAGCGCAAGTGTTAATTTTAGTAAAAGAGCCCAAATTTCAAAAAATATTGCGAAAAACAACAATCTTCCATTATAGAGTGAATGTTTGAGGTGTATAGAAGGCATTTATTTCATTTTTAGAAATTTTAATTTTTCACATTTTTCCATGAAAAGTGCCAATACCCCCCCCTTTGGGTTCTAGGTGAAATTCTCACTCGACACAAATCAAACAAAAATGTTTCCATGGTGTGTTTTGTTGTTCATTTTCCTCAAATAAACAAAATAAAACCCAGAATAAATCATTTAATACAAGAAATGAGCATAAAAGATGCCTCAGCGCAAGTGTTAATGTTAGTAAAAGAGCCCGAATTTCAAAAAATATTGCGAAAAAAACAATCTTCCATTATAGAGTGAATGTTTGAGGTGTATAGAAGGCATTTATTTCATTTTTAGAAATTTTAATTTTTCACATTTTTCCATGAAAAGTTCCAATACCCCCCCTTTGGGTTCTAGGTGAAATTCTCACTCGACAAAAAACAAACAAAAATGTTTCCATAATGTGTATTGTTGTTCATTTTCATCAAATAAACACAATAAAACCCAGAATAAATCATTTAAGACAAGAAAAGAGCATAAAAGATGCCTCAGCGCAAGTGTTAATGTTAGTAAAAAAGCCCAAATTTCAAAAAATATTGCGAAAAAGAACAATCTTCCATTATAGAGTGAATGTTTGAGGTGTATGTAAGGCATTCATTTCATTTTTAGAAATTTTAATTTTTCACATTTTTCCATGAAAAGTGCCAATACTTTCCCCTTTGGGTTCTAGGTGAAATTCTCACTCGACACAAATCAAACAAAAATGTTTCCATGGTGAGTATTTTTGTTCATTTTCCTCAAATAAACAAAATAAAACCCAGAATAAATCATTAAAGACAAGAAATGAGCATAAAAGATGCCTCAGCGCAAGTGTTAATGTTAGTAAAAGAGCCCGAATTTCAAAAAATATTGCGAAAAAAACAATCTTCCATTATAGAGTGAATGTTTGAGGTGTATCGAAGGCATTTATTTCATTTTTAGAAATTTTAATATTTCTCATTTTTCCATGAAAAGTGCCAATACCCCGCCCTTTTCTAGGTGAAATTCTCAATCAACAAAAAACAAACAAAAATGTTTCCATGGTGTGTATTGTGTTTCATTTTCATCAAATAAACAAAATAAAACCCAGAATAAATCATTAAAGACAAGAAATGAGCATAAAAGATGCCTCATCGCAAGTGTTAATGTTAGTAAAAGAGCCCAAATTTCAAAAAATATTGCGAAAAACAACAATCTTCCATTAATGAGTGAATGTTTGAGGTGTATAGAAGAGTTTAATTTCATTTTTAGAAATTTTAATATTTCTTATTTTTCCATGAAAATGCCAATACCCCCCCCCTTTGGGTTCTAGGTGAAATTCTCACTCGTCACAAATCAAACAAAATTTCTCCATGGTGTGTATTGTTGTTCATTTTCGTCAAATAAACAAAATAAAACCAGGAATAAATCATTAAAGACAAGAAATGAGCATAAAAGATGCCTCAGCGCAAGTGTTAATATTAGTAAAATGGCCCAAATTTCAAAAAATATTGCGAAAAACAACAATCTTCCATTATAGAGTGAATGTTTGAGGTGTATAGAAGGCATTTATTTCATTTTTAGAAATTTTAATTTTTCACATTTTTCCATGAAAAGTGCCAATACCCCCCCCTTTGGGTTCTAAGTGAAATTCTCACTCGACACAAATCAAACAAAAATATTTCCATGGTGTGTATTGTTGTTCATTTTCATCAAATAAACAAAATAAAACCCAGAATAAATCATTAAAAACAAGAAATGAGCATAAAAGATGCCTCAGCGCAAGTGTTAATGTTAGTAAAAGAGCCCAAATTTCAAAAAATATTGCGAAAAACAAAAATCTTACATTAAAGAGTGAATGTTTGAGGTGTATATGAGGCATTTATTTCATTTTTAGAAATTTTAATTTTTCACATTTTTCCATGAAAGTGCTTATAGCCCCTTTAGCCCCCCCCCCTTTGGGCTCTAGGTGAAATTCTCACTGGACAAAAAACCAACGAAAATGTTTCCATGGTGTGTATTGTTGTTCATTTTCATCAAATAAACAAAATAAAACCCAGAATAAATCAATTAAGACAAGAAAAGAGCATAAAAGATGCCTCAGCGCAAGTGTTAATGTTAGTAAAAGAGCCCAAATTTCAAAAAATATTGCGAAAAAGAACAATCTTCCATTATAGAGTGAATGTTTGAGGTGTATGTAAGGCATTCATTTCATTTTTAGAAATTTTAATTTTTCACATTTTTCCATGAAAAGTGCCAATAACCTACCTTTGGGTTCTAGGTGAAATTCTCACTCGACACAAATCAAACAAAAATGTTTCCATGGTGAGTATTTTTGTTCATTTTCCTCAAATAAACAAAATAAAACCCAGAATAAATCATTAAAGACAAGAAATGAGCATAAAAGATGCCTCAGCGCAAGTGTTAATGTTAGTAAAAGAGCCCGAATTTCAAAAAATATTGCGAAAAAAACAATCTTCCATTATAGAGTGAATGTTTGAGGTGTATCGAAGGCATTTATTTTATTTTTAGAAATTTTAAAATTTCGCATTTTTCCATGAAAAGTGCCAATACCTCCCCTTTTGGGTTCTAGGTGAAATTCTCACTCGACACAAATCAAACAAAAATGTTTCCATGGTGTGTATTGTTTTTCATTTTCATCATATAAACAAAATAAAACCCAGAATAAATCATTTAAGACAAGAAATGAGCATAAAAGATGCCTCAACGCAAGTGTTAATGTTAGTAAAAGAGCCGAAATTTCAAAAAATATTGCGAAAAACAACAATCTTCCATTATAGAGTGAATGTTTGAGGTGTATCGAAGGCATTTATTTCATTTTTAGAAATTTTAATTTTTCACATTTTTCCATGAAAAGTGCCAATACCCCGCCCTTTTCTAGGTGAAATTCTCAATCAACAAAAAACAAACAAAAATGTTTCCATGGTGTGTATTGTGTTTCATTTTCATCAAATAAACAAAATAAAACCCAGAATAAATCATTAAAAACAAGAAATGAGCATTAAAGATGCCTCAGCGCAAGTGTTAATGTTAGTAAAAGAGCCCAAATTTCAAAAAATATTGCGAAAAACAAAAATCTTACATTATAGAGTGAATGTTTGAGGTGTATATGAGGCATTTATTTCATTTTTAGAAATTTTAATTTTTCACATTTTTCCATGAAAATGCTTATACCCCCCCCTTTGGGCTCTGGGTGAAATTCTCACTGGACAAAAAACCAACAAAAATGTTTCCATGGTGTGTATTGTTGTTCATTTTCATCAAATAAACAAAATAAAACCCAGAATAAAACATTAAAGACAAGAAATGAGCATAAAAGATTCCTCAGCGCAAGTCTAAATGTAAGTAAATAGGCCCAAATTTCAAAAATATTGCGAAAACAACAATCTTCCATTAAAGAGTGAATGTTTGAGGTGTATAGAAGGCATTTATTTCATTTTTAGAAATTTTAATTTTTCACATTTTTCCATGAAAAGTGCCAATACCCACCTCTTTGGGGTCTAGGTGAAATTCTCACTCGACACAAATCAAACAAAAATGTTTCCATAGTGTGTATTTTTGTTCATTTTCATCAAATAAACAAAATAAAACCCAGAATAAATCATTTGAGACAAGAAATGAGCATAAAAGATGCCTCAGCGCAAGGGTTAATGTTAATAAAAGAGCCCAAATTTCAAAAAATATTGCGAAAAAAACAATCTTCCATTATAGAGTGAATGTTTGAGGTGTATAGAAGGCATTCATTTCATTTTTAGAAATTTTAATTTTTCACATTTTTCCAATAAAAGTGCCAAAACCCCGCCCTTTGGGTTCTAGGTGAAATTCTCACTCGAGACAAATCACACAAAAATGTTTCCATGGTGTGTATTGTTGTTCATTTTCATCAAATAAACAAAATAAAACCCAGAATAAATCATTAAAGACAAGAAATGAGCATAAAAGATGCCTGAGCGAAAGTGTTAATGTTAGTAAAAGAGCCCAAATTTCAAAAAATATTGCGAAAAACAACAATCTTCCATTATAGAGTGAATGTTTGAGGTGTATCGAAGGCATTTATTTCATTTTTTGAATTTTTAATTTTTCACATTTTTCCATGAAAAGTGCCAATACCCCGCCCTTTTCTAGGTGAAATTCTCACTCGACACAAATCAAACAAAAATGTTTCCATGGTGTGTATTGTTGTTCATTTTCATCAAAAAAACAAAATAAAACCCAGAATAAATCATTAAAGACAAGAAATGAGGATAAAAGATGCCTCAGCGCAGGTGTTAATGTTAGTAAAAGAGCCCAAATTTCAAAAAATATTGCGAAAAACAACAATCTTCCATTATAGAGTGAATGTTTGAGGTGTATCGAAGGCATTTATTTCATTTTTAGAAATTTTAATTTTTCACATTTTTCCATTAAAAGTGCCAAAACCCCGCCCTTTGGGTTCTAGGTGAAATTCTCACTCGAGACAAATCACACAAAAATGTTTCCATGGTGTGTATTGTTGTTCATTTTCATCAAATAAACAAAATAAAACCCAGAATAAATCATTAAAGACAAGAAATGAGCATAAAAGATGCCTGAGCGAAAGTGTTAATGTTAGTAAAAGAGCCCAAATTTCAAAAAATATTGCGAAAAACAACAATCTTCCATTATAGAGTGAATGTTTGAGGAGTATCGAAGGCATTTATTTCATTTTTTGAATTTTTAATTTTTCACATTTTTCCATGAAAAGTGCCAATACCCCGCCCTTTTCTAGGTGAAATTCTCACTCGACAAAAAACAAACAAAAATGTTTCCATAGTGTGTATTGTTGTTCATTTTCATCAAATAAACAAAATAAAACCCAGAATAAATCATTTAAGACAAGAAATGAGCATAAAATATGCTTCAGCTCAAGTCTTAATGTTAGTAAATAGGCCCAAATTTCAAAAATATTGCGAAAAACAACAATCTTCCATTAAAGAGTAAATGTTTGAGGTGTAAAGAAGGCATTTATTCCATTTTTAGAAATTTTAATTTTTCACATTTTTCCATGAAAAGTGCCAATACCCCCCCCTTTGGGTTCTAGGTGAAATTCTCAATCGACACAAATCAAACAAAAATGTTTCCATGGTGTGTATTGTTGTTCATTTACGACAAATAAACAAAATAAAACCCAGAATAAATCATTTAAGACAAGAAATGAGCATAAATGATGCCTCAGCGCAAGTGTTAATGTTAGTATAAGAGCCAAAATTTCAAAAAATATTGCGAAAAACAACAATCTTCCATTATAGAGTGAATGTTTGAGGTGTATAGAAGGCATTTATTTCATTTTTAGAAATTTTAATTTTTCACATTTTGCCATGAAAAGTGCCAATACCCCCCCTTTGGGTTCTAGGTGAAATTCTCACTCGACACAAATCAAACAAAAATGTTTCCATGGTGTGTATTGTTGTTCATTTTCATCAAAAAAACAAAATAAAACCCAGAATAAATCATTAAAGACAAGAAATGAGGATAAAAGATGCCTCAGCGCAAGTGTTAATGTTAGTAAAAGAGCCCAAATTTCAAAAAATATTGCGAAAAACAACAATCTTCCATTATAAGGTGAATGTTTGAGGTGTATCGAAGGCATTTATTTCATTTTTAGAAATTTTAATTTTTCACATTTTTCCATGAAAAGTGCCCTTTGGGTTCTAGGTGAAATTCTCACTCGACACAAATCAAACAAAAATGTTTCCATGGTGTGTATTGTTGTTCTTTTTCATCAAATAAACAAAATAAAACCCAGAATAAATCATTAAAGACAAGAAATGAGCATAAAAGATGCCTAAGCGCAAGTGTTAATGTTACTAAAAGAGCCCAAATTTCAAAAAATATTGCGAAAAACAACAATCATCCATTATAGAGTGAATGTTTGAGGTGTATAGAAGGCATTTATTTCATTTTTAGAAATTTTAATTTTTCACATTTTTCCATGAAAAGTGCCAATACCCCCCCTTTTGGTTCTAGGTTAAATTCTCACTCGACACAAATCAAACAAAAATGTTTCCATGGTGTGTATTGTTGTTCATTTTCATCAAATAAACAAAATAAAACCCAGAATAAATCATTAAAGACAAGAAATGAGAATAAAAGATGCCTCAGCGCAAGTGTTAATGTTAGTAAAAGAGCCCAAATTTCAAAAATATTGCGAAAAAATCCAATCTTCCATTACAGAGTGAATGTTTGAGGTGTATAGAAGGCATTTATTTCATTTTTAGACATTTTAATTTTTCACATTTTTCATGAAAAGTGCCAATACTCTCCTCTTTGGGTTCTAGGTGAAATTCTCTCGACACAAATCAAACAAAAATGTTTCCATGGTGTGTATTGTTGTTCATTTTCATCAAATAAACAAAATAGAACCCAGAATAAATCATTAAAAACAAGAAATGAGCATAAAAGATGCCTCAGCGAAAGTGTTAATGTTAGTAAAAGAGCCAAAAATTTCAAAAAAATATTGCGAAAAACTACAATCTTCCATTATAGAGTGAATGTTTGAGGTGTATAGAAGCATTTATTTCATTTTTAGAAATTTTAATTTTTCACATTTTTTCCATGAAAAGTGCCAATACCCCCCCTTTGGGTTCTGGGTGAAATTCTCACTCGACAAAAACAAACAAAAATGTTTCCATAATGTGTATTGTTGTTCATTTTCATCAAATAAACAAAATAAAACCCAGAATAAATCATTTAAGACAAGAAAAGAGCATAAAAGATGCTTCAGCTCAAGTGTTAATGTTAGTAAAAGAGCCCAAATTTCAAAAAATATTGCGAAAAACAACAATCTTCCATTATAGAGTGAATGTTTGAGGTGTATAGAAGGCATTTATTTCATTTTTAGAAATTTTAATTTTCACATTTTTACATGAAAATAGCCAATACCCTCCCCTTTGGGTTCTAGGTGAAAATCTCACTCGACACAAAATCAAACAAAAATGTTTCCATGGTGTGTATTGTTGATCATTTACATCAAATAAACAAAATAAAACCCAGAATAAATCATTAAAGACAAGAAATGAGCATAAAAGATGCCTCAGCGCAAGTGTTATGGGTAGTAAAAGAGCCCAAATTTCAAAAAATATTGCGAAAAACAACAATCATCCATTATAGAGTGAATGTTTGAGGTGTATAGAAGGCATTTATTTCATTTTTAGAAATTTTAATTTTTCACATTTTTTCCATGAAAAGTGCCAAAAAACCCCCCCCTTTGGGTTCTAGGTGAAATTCTCAATCGACACAAATCAAACAAAAATGTTTCCATGGTGTGTATTGTTGTTCATTTTCGTCAAATAAACAAAATAAAAACCCAGAATAAATCATTTAAGACAAGAATGAGCATAAATGATGCCTCAGCGCAAGTGTTAATGTTAGTATAAGAGCCAAAATTTCAAAAATATTCCGAAAAACAACAATCTTCCATTATAGAGTGAATGTTTGAGGTGTATAGAAGGCATTTATTTCATTTTTTGAAATTTTAATTTTTCACATTTTTCCATTAAAAGTGCCCTTTGGGTTCTAGGTGAAATTCTTACTCGACACAAATCAAACAAAAATGTTTCCATGGTGTGTATTGTTGTTCATTTTCATCAAATAAACAAAATAAAACCCAGAATAAATCATTAAAGACAAGAAATGAGCATAAAAGATGCCTAAGCGCAAGTGTTAATGTTAGTAAAAGAGCCAAATTTCAAAAAATATTGCGAAAAACAACAATCTTCCATTATAGAGTGAATGTTTGAGGTGTATAGAAGGCATTTATTTCATTTTTAGAAATTTTAATTTTTCACATTTTTACATGAAAATAGCCAATACCCTCCCCTTTGGTTCTAGGTGAAAATCTCACTCGACACAAATCAAACAAAAATGTTTCCATGGTGTGTATTGTTGATCATTTACATCAAATAAACAAAATAAAACCCAGAATAAATCATTAAAGACAAGAAATGAGCATAAAAGATGCCTCAGCGCAAGTGTTATGGGTAGTAAAAGAGCCCAAATTTCAAAAAATATTGCGAAAAACAACAATCATCCATTATAGAGTGAATGTTTGAGGTGTATAGAAGGCATTTATTTCATTTTTAGAAATTTTAATTTTTCACATTTTTCCATGAAAAGTGCCAAAACCCCCCCCTTTGGGTTCTAGGTGAAATTCTCAATCGACACAAATCAAACAAAAATGTTTCCATGGTGTGTATTGTTGTTCATTTTCGTCAAATAAACAAAATAAAACCCAGAATAAATCATTTAAGACAAGAAATGAGCATAAATGATGCCTCAGCGCAAGTGTTAATGTTAGTATAAGAGCCAAAATTTCAAAAAATATTCCGAAAAACAACAATCTTCCATTATAGAGTGAATGTTTGAGGTGTATAGAAGGCATTTATTTCATTTTTTGAAATTTTAATTTTTCACATTTTTCCATGAAAAGTGCCCTTTGGGTTCTAGGTGAAATTCTTACTCGACACAAATCAAACAAAAATGTTTCCATGGTGTGTATTGTTGTTCATTTTCATCAAATAAACAAAATAAAACCCAGAATAAATCATTAAAGACAAGAAATGAGCATAAAAGATGCCTCAGCGCAAGTGTTATGGGTAGTAAAAGAGCCCAAATTTCAAAAAATATTGCGAAAAACAACAATCATCCATTATAGAGTGAATGTTTGAGGTGTATAGAAGGCATTTATTTCATTTTTAGAAATTTTAATTTTTCACATTTTTCCAATAAAAGTGCCAAAACCCCGCCCTTTGGGTTCTAGGTGAAATTCTCACTCGAGACAAATCACACAAAAATGTTTCCATGGTGTGTATTGTTGTTCATTTTCATCAAATAAACAAAATAAAACCCAGAATAAATCATTAAAGACAAGAAATGAGCATAAAAGATGCCTGAGCGAAAGTGTTAATGTTAGTAAAAGAGCCCAAATTTCAAAAAATATTGCGAAAAACAACAATCTTCCATTATAGAGTGAATGTTTGAGGTGTATCGAAGGCATTTATTTCATTTTTTGAATTTTTAATTTTTCACATTTTTCCATGAAAAGTGCCAATACCCCGCCCTTTTCTAGGTGAAATTCTCACTCGACACAAATCAAACAAAAATGTTTCCATGGTGTGTATTGTTGTTCATTTTCATCAAAAAAACAAAATAAAACCCAGAATAAATCATTAAAGACAAGAAATGAGGATAAAAGATGCCTCAGCGCAAGTGTTAATGTTAGTAAAAGAGCCCAAATTTCAAAAAATATTGCGAAAAACAACAATCTTCCATTATAGAGTGAATGTTTGAGGTGTATCGAAGGCATTTATTTCATTTTTAGAAATTTTAATTTTTCACATTTTTCCATTAAAAGTGCCAAAACCCCGCCCTTTGGGTTCTAGGTGAAATTCTCACTCGAGACAAATCACACAAAAATGTTTCCATGGTGTGTATTGTTGTTCATTTTCATCAAATAAACAAAATAAAACCCAGAATAAATCATTAAAGACAAGAAATGAGCATAAAAGATGCCTGAGCGAAAGTGTTAATGTTAGTAAAAGAGCCCAAATTTCAAAAAATATTGCGAAAAACAACAATCTTCCATTATAGAGTGAATGTTTGAGGAGTATCGAAGGCATTTATTTCATTTTTTGAATTTTTAATTTTTCACATTTTTCCATGAAAAGTGCCAATACCCCGCCCTTTTCTAGGTGAAATTCTCACTCGACAAAAAACAAACAAAAATGTTTCCATAGTGTGTATTGTTGTTCATTTTCATCAAATAAACAAAATAAAACCCAGAATAAATCATTTAAGACAAGAAATGAGCATAAAATATGCTTCAGCTCAAGTCTTAATGTTAGTAAATAGGCCCAAATTTCAAAAATATTGCGAAAAACAACAATCTTCCATTAAAGAGTAAATGTTTGAGGTGTAAAGAAGGCATTTATTCCATTTTTAGAAATTTTAATTTTTCACATTTTTCCATGAAAAGTGCCAATACCCCCCCCTTTGGGTTCTAGGTGAAATTCTCAATCGACACAAATCAAACAAAAATGTTTCCATGGTGTGTATTGTTGTTCATTTACGACAAATAAACAAAATAAAACCCAGAATAAATCATTTAAGACAAGAAATGAGCATAAATGATGCCTCAGCGCAAGTGTTAATGTTAGTATAAGAGCCAAAATTTCAAAAAATATTGCGAAAAACAACAATCTTCCATTATAGAGTGAATGTTTGAGGTGTATAGAAGGCATTTATTTCATTTTTAGAAATTTTAATTTTTCACATTTTGCCATGAAAAGTGCCAATACCCCCCCTTTGGGTTCTAGGTGAAATTCTCACTCGACACAAATCAAACAAAAATGTTTCCATGGTGTGTATTGTTGTTCATTTTCATCAAAAAAACAAAATAAAACCCAGAATAAATCATTAAAGACAAGAAATGAGGATAAAAGATGCCTCAGCGCAAGTGTTAATGTTAGTAAAAGAGCCCAAATTTCAAAAAATATTGCGAAAAACAACAATCTTCCATTATAAGGTGAATGTTTGAGGTGTATCGAAGGCATTTATTTCATTTTTAGAAATTTTAATTTTTCACATTTTTCCATGAAAAGTGCCCTTTGGGTTCTAGGTGAAATTCTCACTCGACACAAATCAAACAAAAATGTTTCCATGGTGTGTATTGTTGTTCATTTTCATCAAATAAACAAAATAAAACCCAGAATAAATCATTAAAGACAAGAAATGAGCATAAAAGATGCCTAAGCGCAAGTGTTAATGTTACTAAAAGAGCCCAAATTTCAAAAAATATTGCGAAAAACAACAATCATCCATTATAGAGTGAATGTTTGAGGTGTATAGAAGGCATTTATTTCATTTTTAGAAATTTTAATTTTTCACATTTTTCCATGAAAAGTGCCAATACCCCCCCTTTTGGTTCTAGGTTAAATTCTCACTCGACACAAATCAAACAAAAATGTTTCCATGGTGTGTATTGTTGTTCATTTTCATCAAATAAACAAAATAAAACCCAGAATAAATCATTAAAGACAAGAAATGAGAATAAAAGATGCCTCAGCGCAAGTGTTAATGTTAGTAAAAGAGCCCAAATTTCAAAAAATATTGCGAAAAAAATCCAATCTTCCATTACAGAGTGAATGTTTGAGGTGTATAGAAGGCATTTATTTCATTTTTAGACATTTTAATTTTTCACATTTTTCCATGAAAAGTGCCAATACTCTCCTCTTTGGGTTCTAGGTGAAATTCTCTCGACACAAATCAAACAAAAATGTTTCCATGGTGTGTATTGTTGTTCATTTTCATCAAATAAACAAAATAGAACCCAGAATAAATCATTAAAAACAAGAAATGAGCATAAAAGATGCCTCAGCGAAAGTGTTAATGTTAGTAAAAGAGCCAAAAATTTCAAAAAATATTGCGAAAAACTACAATCTTCCATTATAGAGTGAATGTTTGAGGTGTATAGAAAGCATTTATTTCATTTTTAGAAATTTTAATTTTTCACATTTTTCCATGAAAAGTGCCAATACCCCCCCTTTGGGTTCTGGGTGAAATTCTCACTCGACAAAAAACAAACAAAAATGTTTCCATAATGTGTATTGTTGTTCATTTTCATCAAATAAACAAAATAAAACCCAGAATAAATCATTTAAGACAAGAAAAGAGCATAAAAGATGCCTCAGCTCAAGTGTTAATGTTAGTAAAAGAGCCCAAATTTCAAAAAATATTGCGAAAAACAACAATCTTCCATTATAGAGTGAATGTTTGAGGTGTATAGAAGGCATTTATTTCATTTTTAGAAATTTTAATTTTTCACATTTTTACATGAAAATAGCCAATACCCTCCCCTTTGGGTTCTAGGTGAAAATCTCACTCGACACAAATCAAACAAAAATGTTTCCATGGTGTGTATTGTTGATCATTTACATCAAATAAACAAAATAAAACCCAGAATAAATCATTAAAGACAAGAAATGAGCATAAAAGATGCCTCAGCGCAAGTGTTATGGGTAGTAAAAGAGCCCAAATTTCAAAAAATATTGCGAAAAACAACAATCATCCATTATAGAGTGAATGTTTGAGGTGTATAGAAGGCATTTATTTCATTTTTAGAAATTTTAATTTTTCACATTTTTCCATGAAAAGTGCCAAAACCCCCCCCCTTTGGGTTCTAGGTGAAATTCTCAATCGACACAAATCAAACAAAAATGTTTCCATGGTGTGTATTGTTGTTCATTTTCGTCAAATAAACAAAATAAAACCCAGAATAAATCATTTAAGACAAGAAATGAGCATAAATGATGCCTCAGCGCAAGTGTTAATGTTAGTATAAGAGCCAAAATTTCAAAAAATATTCCGAAAAACAACAATCTTCCATTATAGAGTGAATGTTTGAGGTGTATAGAAGGCATTTATTTCATTTTTTGAAATTTTAATTTTTCACATTTTTCCATGAAAAGTGCCCTTTGGGTTCTAGGTGAAATTCTTACTCGACACAAATCAAACAAAAATGTTTCCATGGTGTGTATTGTTGTTCATTTTCATCAAATAAACAAAATAAAACCCAGAATAAATCATTAAAGACAAGAAATGAGCATAAAAGATGCCTAAGCGCAAGTGTTAATGTTACTAAAAGAGCCCAAATTTCAAAAAATATTGCGAAAAACAACAATCTTCCGTTATAGAGTGAATGTTTGAGGTGTATAGAAGGCATTTATTTCATTTTTAGAAATTATAATATTTCTTATTTTTCCATGAAAAGTGCCAATACCCCCCCCCTTTGGGTTCTAGGTGAAATTCTCACTCGACACAAATCAAACAAAATTTTTCCATGGTGTGTATTGTTGTTCATTTTCGTCAAATAAACAAAATAAAACCAGGAATAAATCATTAAAGACAAGAAATGAGCATAAAAGATGCCTCAGCGCAAGTGTTAATGTTAGTAAAAGAGCCCGAATTTCAAAAAATATTGCGAAAAAAACAATCTTCCATTATAGAGTGAATGTTTGAGGTGTATCAAAGGCATTTATTTCATTTTTAGAAATTTTAATTTTTCACATTTTTCCATGAAAAGTGCCAATACCCAATGCCCTTTGGGTTCTAGGTGAAATTCTCACTCGACACAAATCAAACAAAAATGTTTCCATGGTGTGTATTGTTGTTCATTTTCATAAAATAAACAAAATAAAACCAGGAATAAATCACTAAAGACAAGAAATGGGCATAAAAGATGCCTCAGCGCAAGGGTTAATGTTAATAAAAGAGCCCAAATTTCAAAAAATATTGCGAAAAAAACAATCTTCCATTATAGAGTGAATGTTTGAGGTGTATCGAAGGCATTTATTTCATTTTTAGAAATTTTAATTTTTCACATTTTTCCATGAAAAGTTCCAATACCCCCCCCCTTTGGGTTCTGGGTGAAATTCTCACTCGACAAAAAACAAACAAAAATGTTTCCATAATGTGTATTGTTGTTCATTTTCATCAAATAAACAAAATAAAACCCAGAATAAATCATTCAAGACAAGAAAAGAGCATAAAAGATGCCTCAGCTCAAGTGTTAATGTTAGTAAAAGAGCCCAAATTTCAAAAAATATTGCGAAAAACAACAATCTTCCATTATAGAGTGAATGTTTGAGGTGTATAGAAGGCATTTATTTCATTTTTAGAAATTTTAATTTTTCACATTTTTACATGAAAAGTGCCAATACCCTCCCCTTTGGGTTCTAGGTGAAAATCTCACTCGACACAAATCAAACAAAAATGTTTCCATGGTGTGTATTGTTGTACATTTTCATCAAATAAACAAAATAAAACCCAGAATAAATCATTTAAGACAAGAAATGAGAATAAAAGATGCCTAAGCGCAAGTGTTAATGTTAGTAAAAGAGCCCAAATTTCAAAAAATATTGCGAAAAACAACAATCTTCCATTAAAGAGTGAATGTTTGAGGTGTATAGAGGAGTTTAATTTCATTTTTAGAAATTATAATATTTCTTATTTTTCCATGAAAAGTGCCAATACCCTCCCCTTTGGGTTCTAGGTGAAATTCTCACTCGACACAAATCAAACAAAATTATTCCATGGTGTGTATTGTTGTTCATTTTCGTCAAATAAACAAAATAAAACCAGGAATAAATCATTAAAGACAAGAAATGAGCATAAAAGATGCCTCATCGCAAGTGTTAATGTTAGTAAAAGAGCCCGAATTTCAAAAAATATTGCGAAAAAAACAATCTTCCATTATAGAGTGAATGTTTGAGGTGTATCGAAGGCATTTATTTTATTTTTAGAAATTTTAATTTTTCACATTTTTCCATGAAAAGTGCCAATACCCAATGCCCTTTGGGTTCTAGGTGAAATTCTCACTCGTCACAAATCAAACAAAAATGTTTCCATGGTGTGTATTGTTGTTCATTTTCATAAAATAAACAAAATAAAACCAGGAATAAATCACTAAAGACAAGAAATGAGCATAAAAGATGCCTCAGCGCAAGGGTTAATGTTAATAAAAGAGCCCAAATTTCAAAAAATATTGCGAAAAAAACAATCTTCCATTATAGAGTGAATGTTTGAGGTGTATCGAAGGCATTTATATCATTTTTAGAAATTTTAATTTTTCACATTTTTCCATGAAAAGTGCCAATACCCCCCCCCTTTGGGTTCTAGGTGAAATTCTCAATCGACACAAATCAAACAAAAATGTTTCCATGGTGTGTATTGTTGTTCATTTACGACAAATAAACAAAATAAAACCCAGAATAAATCATTTAAGACAAGAAATGAGCATAAATGATGCCTCAGCGCAAGTGTTAATGTTAGTATAAGAGCCAAAATTTCAAAAAATATTGCGAAAAACAACAATCTTCCATTATAGAGTGAATGTTTGAGGTGTATAGAAGGCATTTATTTCATTTTTAGAAATTTTAATTTTTCACATTTTGCCATGAAAAGTGCCAATACCCCCCCTTTGGGTTCTAGGTGAAATTCTCACTCGACACAAATCAAACAAAAATGTTTCCATGGTGTGTATTGTTGTTCATTTTCATCAAAAAAACAAAATAAAACCCAGAATAAATCATTAAAGACAAGAAATGAGGATAAAAGATGCCTCAGCGCAAGTGTTAATGTTAGTAAAAGAGCCCAAATTTCAAAAAATATTGCGAAAAACAACAATCTTCCATTATAAGGTGAATGTTTGAGGTGTATCGAAGGCATTTATTTCATTTTTAGAAATTTTAATTTTTCACATTTTTCCATGAAAAGTGCCCTTTGGGTTCTAGGTGAAATTCTCACTCGACACAAATCAAACAAAAATGTTTCCATGGTGTGTATTGTTGTTCATTTTCATCAAATAAACAAAATAAAACCCAGAATAAATCATTAAAGACAAGAAATGAGCATAAAAGATGCCTAAGCGCAAGTGTTAATGTTACTAAAAGAGCCCAAATTTCAAAAAATATTGCGAAAAACAACAATCATCCATTATAGAGTGAATGTTTGAGGTGTATAGAAGGCATTTATTTCATTTTTAGAAATTTTAATTTTTCACATTTTTCCATGAAAAGTGCCAATACCCCCCCTTTTGGTTCTAGGTTAAATTCTCACTCGACACAAATCAAACAAAAATGTTTCCATGGTGTGTATTGTTGTTCATTTTCATCAAATAAACAAAATAAAACCCAGAATAAATCATTAAAGACAAGAAATGAGAATAAAAGATGCCTCAGCGCAAGTGTTAATGTTAGTAAAAGAGCCCAAATTTCAAAAAATATTGCGAAAAAATCCAATCTTCCATTACAGAGTGAATGTTTGAGGTGTATAGAAGGCATTTATTTCATTTTTAGACATTTTAATTTTTCACATTTTTCCATGAAAAGTGCCAATACTCTCCTCTTTGGGTTCTAGGTGAAATTCTCTCGACACAAATCAAACAAAAATGTTTCCATGGTGTGTATTGTTGTTCATTTTCATCAAATAAACAAAATAGAACCCAGAATAAATCATTAAAAACAAGAAATGAGCATAAAAGATGCCTCAGCGAAAGTGTTAATGTTAGTAAAAGAGCCAAAAATTTCAAAAAATATTGCGAAAAACTACAATCTTCCATTATAGAGTGAATGTTTGAGGTGTATAGAAAGCATTTATTTCATTTTTAGAAATTTTAATTTTTCACATTTTTCCATGAAAAGTGCCAATACCCCCCCTTTGGGTTCTGGGTGAAATTCTCACTCGACAAAAAACAAACAAAAATGTTTCCATAATGTGTATTGTTGTTCATTTTCATCAAATAAACAAAATAAAACCCAGAATAAATCATTTAAGACAAGAAAAGAGCATAAAAGATGCCTCAGCTCAAGTGTTAATGTTAGTAAAAGAGCCCAAATTTCAAAAAATATTGCGAAAAACAACAATCTTCCATTATAGAGTGAATGTTTGAGGTGTATAGAAGGCATTTATTTCATTTTTAGAAATTTTAATTTTTCACATTTTTACATGAAAATAGCCAATACCCTCCCCTTTGGGTTCTAGGTGAAAATCTCACTCGACACAAATCAAACAAAAATGTTTCCATGGTGTGTATTGTTGATCATTTACATCAAATAAACAAAATAAAACCCAGAATAAATCATTAAAGACAAGAAATGAGCATAAAAGATGCCTCAGCGCAAGTGTTATGGGTAGTAAAAGAGCCCAAATTTCAAAAAATATTGCGAAAAACAACAATCATCCATTATAGAGTGAATGTTTGAGGTGTATAGAAGGCATTTATTTCATTTTTAGAAATTTTAATTTTTCACATTTTTCCATGAAAAGTGCCAAAACCCCCCCCTTTGGGTTCTAGGTGAAATTCTCAATCGACACAAATCAAACAAAAATGTTTCCATGGTGTGTATTGTTGTTCATTTTCGTCAAATAAACAAAATAAAACCCAGAATAAATCATTTAAGACAAGAAATGAGCATAAATGATGCCTCAGCGCAAGTGTTAATGTTAGTATAAGAGCCAAAATTTCAAAAAATATTGCGAAAAACAACAATCTTCCATTATAGAGTGAATGTTTGAGGTGTATCGAAGGCATTTATTTCATTTTTAGAAATTTTAATTTTTCACATTTTTCCATGAAAAGTTCCAATACCCCCCCCCCTTTGGGTTCTGGGTGAAATTCTCACTCGACAAAAAACAAACAAAAATGTTTCCATAATGTGTATTGTTGTTCATTTTCATCAAATAAACAAAATAAAACCCAGAATAAATCATTCAAGACAAGAAAAGAGCATAAAAGATGCCTCAGCTCAAGTGTTAATGTTAGTAAAAGAGCCCAAATTTCAAAAAATATTGCGAAAAACAACAATCTTCCATTATAGAGTGAATGTTTGAGGTGTATAGAAGGCATTTATTTCATTTTTAGAAATTTTAATTTTTCACATTTTTACATGAAAAGTGCCAATACCCTCCCCTTTGGGTTCTAGGTGAAAATCTCACTCGACACAAATCAAACAAAAATGTTTCCATGGTGTGTATTGTTGTACATTTTCATCAAATAAACAAAATAAAACCCAGAATAAATCATTTAAGACAAGAAATGAGAATAAAAGATGCCTAAGCGCAAGTGTTAATGTTAGTAAAAGAGCCCAAATTTCAAAAAATATTGGGAAAAACAACAATCTTCCATTAAAGAGTGAATGTTTGAGGTGTATAGAGGAGTTTAATTTCATTTTTAGAAATTATAATATTTCTTATTTTTCCATGAAAAGTGCCAATACCCTCCCCTTTGGGTTCTAGGTGAAATTCTCACTCGACACAAATCAAACAAAATTATTCCATGGTGTGTATTGTTGTTCATTTTCGTCAAATAAACAAAATAAAACCAGGAATAAATCATTAAAGACAAGAAATGAGCATAAAAGATGCCTCATCGCAAGTGTTAATGTTAGTAAAAGAGCCCGAATTTCAAAAAATATTGCGAAAAAAACAATCTTCCATTATAGAGTGAATGTTTGAGGTGTATCGAAGGCATTTATTTTATTTTTAGAAATTTTAATTTTTCACATTTTTCCATGAAAAGTGCCAATACCCAATGCCCTTTGGGTTCTAGGTGAAATTCTCACTCGTCACAAATCAAACAAAAATGTTTCCATGGTGTGTATTGTTGTTCATTTTCATAAAATAAACAAAATAAAACCAGGAATAAATCACTAAAGACAAGAAATGAGCATAAAAGATGCCTCAGCGCAAGGGTTAATGTTAATAAAAGAGCCCAAATTTCAAAAAATATTGCGAAAAAAACAATCTTCCATTATAGAGTGAATGTTTGAGGTGTATCGAAGGCATTTATATCATTTTTAGAAATTTTAATTTTTCACATTTTTCCATGAAAAGTGCCAATACCCCCCCCTTTGGGTTCTAGGTGAAATTCTCAATCGACACAAATCAAACAAAAATGTTTCCATGGTGTGTATTGTTGTTCATTTACGACAAATAAACAAAATAAAACCCAGAATAAATCATTTAAGACAAGAAATGAGCATAAATGATGCCTCAGCGCAAGTGTTAATGTTAGTATAAGAGCCAAAATTTCAAAAAATATTGCGAAAAACAACAATCTTCCATTATAGAGTGAATGTTTGAGGTGTATAGAAGGCATTTATTTCATTTTTAGAAATTTTAATTTTTCACATTTTGCCATGAAAAGTGCCAATACCCCCCCTTTGGGTTCTAGGTGAAATTCTCACTCGACACAAATCAAACAAAAATGTTTCCATGGTGTGTATTGTTGTTCATTTTCATCAAAAAAACAAAATAAAACCCAGAATAAATCATTAAAGACAAGAAATGAGGATAAAAGATGCCTCAGCGCAAGTGTTAATGTTAGTAAAAGAGCCCAAATTTCAAAAAATATTGCGAAAAACAACAATCTTCCATTATAAGGTGAATGTTTGAGGTGTATCGAAGGCATTTATTTCATTTTTAGAAATTTTAATTTTTCACATTTTTCCATGAAAAGTGCCCTTTGGGTTCTAGGTGAAATTCTCACTCGACACAAATCAAACAAAAATGTTTCCATGGTGTGTATTGTTGTTCATTTTCATCAAATAAACAAAATAAAACCCAGAATAAATCATTAAAGACAAGAAATGAGCATAAAAGATGCCTAAGCGCAAGTGTTAATGTTACTAAAAGAGCCCAAATTTCAAAAAATATTGCGAAAAACAACAATCATCCATTATAGAGTGAATGTTTGAGGTGTATAGAAGGCATTTATTTCATTTTTAGAAATTTTAATTTTTCACATTTTTCCATGAAAAGTGCCAATACCCCCCCTTTTGGTTCTAGGTTAAATTCTCACTCGACACAAATCAAACAAAAATGTTTCCATGGTGTGTATTGTTGTTCATTTTCATCAAATAAACAAAATAAAACCCAGAATAAATCATTAAAGACAAGAAATGAGAATAAAAGATGCCTCAGCGCAAGTGTTAATGTTAGTAAAAGAGCCCAAATTTCAAAAAATATTGCGAAAAACAACAATCTTCCATTACAGAGTGAATGTTTGAGGTGTATAGAAGGCATTTATTTCATTTTTAGACATTTTAATTTTTCACATTTTTCCATGAAAAGTGCCAATACTCTCCTCTTTGGGTTCTAGGTGAAATTCTCTCGACACAAATCAAACAAAAATGTTTCCATGGTGTGTATTGTTGTTCATTTTCATCAAATAAACAAAATAGAACCCAGAATAAATCATTAAAAACAAGAAATGAGCATAAAAGATGCCTCAGCGAAAGTGTTAATGTTAGTAAAAGAGCCAAAAATTTCAAAAAATATTGCGAAAAACTACAATCTTCCATTATAGAGTGAATGTTTGAGGTGTATAGAAAGCATTTATTTCATTTTTAGAAATTTTAATTTTTCACATTTTTCCATGAAAAGTGCCAATACCCCCCCTTTGGGTTCTGGGTGAAATTCTCACTCGACAAAAAACAAACAAAAATGTTTCCATAATGTGTATTGTTGTTCATTTTCATCAAATAAACAAAATAAAACCCAGAATAAATCATTTAAGACAAGAAAAGAGCATAAAAGATGCCTCAGCTCAAGTGTTAATGTTAGTAAAAGAGCCCAAATTTCAAAAAATATTGCGAAAAACAACAATCTTCCATTATAGAGTGAATGTTTGAGGTGTATAGAAGGCATTTATTTCATTTTTAGAAATTTTAATTTTTCACATTTTTACATGAAAATAGCCAATACCCTCCCCTTTGGGTTCTAGGTGAAAATCTCACTCGACACAAATCAAACAAAAATGTTTCCATGGTGTGTATTGTTGATCATTTACATCAAATAAACAAAATAAAACCCAGAATAAATCATTAAAGACAAGAAATGAGCATAAAAGATGCCTCAGCGCAAGTGTTATGGGTAGTAAAAGAGCCCAAATTTCAAAAAATATTGCGAAAAACAACAATCATCCATTATAGAGTGAATGTTTGAGGTGTATAGAAGGCATTTATTTCATTTTTGGAAATTTTAATTTTTCACATTTTTCCATGAAAAGTGCCAAAACCCCCCCCTTTGGGTTCTAGGTGAAATTCTCAATCGACACAAATCAAACAAAAATGTTTCCATGGTGTGTATTGTTGTTCATTTTCGTCAAATAAACAAAATAAAACCCAGAATAAATCATTTAAGACAAGAAATGAGGATAAAAGATGCCTCAGCGCAAGTGTTAATGTTAGTAAAAGAGCCCAAATTTCAAAAAATATTGCGAAAAACAACAATCTTCCATTATAAGGTGAATGTTTGAGGTGTATCGAAGGCATTTATTTCATTTTTAGAAATTTTAATTTTTCACATTTTTCCATGAAAAGTGCCCTTTGGGTTCTAGGTGAAATTCTCACTCGACACAAATCAAACAAAAATGTTTCCATGGTGTGTATTGTTGTTCATTTTCATCAAATAAACAAAATAAAACCCAGAATAAATCATTAAAGACAAGAAATGAGCATAAAAGATGCCTAAGCGCAAGTGTTAATGTTACTAAAAGAGCCCAAATTTCAAAAAATATTGCGAAAAACAACAATCATCCATTATAGAGTGAATGTTTGAGGTGTATAGAAGGCATTTATTTCATTTTTAGAAATTTTAATTTTTCACATTTTTCCATGAAAAGTGCCAATACCCCCCCTTTTGGTTCTAGGTTAAATTCTCACTCGACACAAATCAAACAAAAATGTTTCCATGGTGTGTATTGTTGTTCATTTTCATCAAATAAACAAAATAAAACCCAGAATAAATCATTAAAGACAAGAAATGAGAATAAAAGATGCCTCAGCGCAAGTGTTAATGTTAGTAAAAGAGCCCAAATTTCAAAAAATATTGCGAAAAACAACAATCTTCCATTACAGAGTGAATGTTTGAGGTGTATAGAAGGCATTTATTTCATTTTTAGACATTTTAATTTTTCACATTTTTCCATGAAAAGTGCCAATACTCTCCTCTTTGGGTTCTAGGTGAAATTCTCTCGACACAAATCAAACAAAAATGTTTCCATGGTGTGTATTGTTGTTCATTTTCATCAAATAAACAAAATAGAACCCAGAATAAATCATTAAAAACAAGAAATGAGCATAAAAGATGCCTCAGCGAAAGTGTTAATGTTAGTAAAAGAGCCAAAAATTTCAAAAAATATTGCGAAAAACTACAATCTTCCATTATAGAGTGAATGTTTGAGGTGTATAGAAAGCATTTATTTCATTTTTAGAAATTTTAATTTTTCACATTTTTCCATGAAAAGTGCCAATACCCCCCCTTTGGGTTCTGGGTGAAATTCTCACTCGACAAAAAACAAACAAAAATGTTTCCATAATGTGTATTGTTGTTCATTTTCATCAAATAAACAAAATAAAACCCAGAATAAATCATTTAAGACAAGAAAAGAGCATAAAAGATGCCTCAGCTCAAGTGTTAATGTTAGTAAAAGAGCCCAAATTTCAAAAAATATTGCGAAAAACAACAATCTTCCATTATAGAGTGAATGTTTGAGGTGTATAGAAGGCATTTATTTCATTTTTAGAAATTTTAATTTTTCACATTTTTACATGAAAATAGCCAATACCCTCCCCTTTGGGTTCTAGGTGAAAATCTCACTCGACACAAATCAAACAAAAATGTTTCCATGGTGTGTATTGTTGATCATTTACATCAAATAAACAAAATAAAACCCAGAATAAATCATTAAAGACAAGAAATGAGCATAAAAGATGCCTCAGCGCAAGTGTTATGGGTAGTAAAAGAGCCCAAATTTCAAAAAATATTGCGAAAAACAACAATCATCCATTATAGAGTGAATGTTTGAGGTGTATAGAAGGCATTTATTTCATTTTTGGAAATTTTAATTTTTCACATTTTTCCATGAAAAGTGCCAAAACCCCCCCCTTTGGGTTCTAGGTGAAATTCTCAATCGACACAAATCAAACAAAAATGTTTCCATGGTGTGTATTGTTGTTCATTTTCGTCAAATAAACAAAATAAAACCCAGAATAAATCATTTAAGACAAGAAATGAGCATAAATGATGCCTCAGCGCAAGTGTTAATGTTAGTATAAGAGCCAAAATTTCAAAAAATATTGCGAAAAACAACAATCTTCCATTATAGAGTGAATGTTTGAGGTGTATAGAAGGCATTTATTTCATTTTTTGAAATTTTAATTTTTCACATTTTTCCATGAAAAGTGCCCTTTGGGTTCTAGGTGAAATTCTTACTCGACACAAATCAAACAAAAATGTTTCCATGGTGTGTATTGTTGTTCATTTTCATCAAATAAACAAAATAAAACCCAGAATAAATCATTAAAGACAAGAAATGAGCATAAAAGATGCCTAAGCGCAAGTGTTAATGTTACTAAAAGAGCCCAAATTTCAAAAAATATTGCGAAAAACAACAATCTTCCGTTATAGAGTGAATGTTTGAGGTGTATAGAAGGCATTTATTTCATTTTTAGAAATTATAATATTTCTTATTTTTCCATGAAAAGTGCCAATACCCCCCCCCTTTGGGTTCTAGGTGAAATTCTCACTCGACACAAATCAAACAAAATTTTTCCATGGTGTGTATTGTTGTTCATTTTCGTCAAATAAACAAAATAAAACCAGGAATAAATCATTAAAGACAAGAAATGAGCATAAAAGATGCCTCAGCGCAAGTGTTAATGTTAGTAAAAGAGCCCGAATTTCAAAAAATATTGCGGAAAAAACAATCTTCCATTATAGAGTGAATGTTTGAGGTGTATCAAAGGCATTTATTTCATTTTTAGAAATTTTAATTTTTCACATTTTTCCATGAAAAGTGCCAATACCCAATGCCCTTTGGGTTCTAGGTGAAATTCTCACTCGACACAAATCAAACAAAAATGTTTCCATGGTGTGTATTGTTGTTCATTTTCATAAAATAAACAAAATAAAACCAGGAATAAATCACTAAAGACAAGAAATGAGCATAAAAGATGCCTCAGCGCAAGGGTTAATGTTAATAAAAGAGCCCAAATTTCAAAAAATATTGCGAAAAAAACAATCTTCCATTATAGAGTGAATGTTTGAGGTGTATCGAAGGCATTTATTTCATTTTTAGAAATTTTAATTTTTCACATTTTTCCATGAAAAGTTCCAATACCCCCCCCCTTTGGGTTCTGGGTGAAATTCTCACTCGACAAAAAACAAACAAAAATGTTTCCATAATGTGTATTGTTGTTCATTTTCATCAAATAAACAAAATAAAACCCAGAATAAATCATTCAAGACAAGAAAAGAGCATAAAAGATGCCTCAGCTCAAGTGTTAATGTTAGTAAAAGAGCCCAAATTTCAAAAAATATTGCGAAAAACAACAATCTTCCATTATAGAGTGAATGTTTGAGGTGTATATAAGGCATTTATTTCATTTTTAGAAATTTTAATTTTTCACATTTTTCCATGAAAAGTGCCAATACCCCCCCTTTGGGTTCTGGGTGAAATTCTCACTCGACAAAAAACAAACAAAAATGTTTCCATAATGTGTATTGTTGTTCATTTTCATCAAATAAACAAAATAAAACCCAGAATAAATCATTTAAGACAAGAAAAGAGCATAAAAGATGCCTCAGCTCAAGTGTTAATGTTAGTAAAAGAGCCCAAATTTCAAAAAATATTGCGAAAAACAACAATCTTCCATTATAGAGTGAATGTTTGAGGTGTATAGAAGGCATTTATTTCATTTTTAGAAATTTTAATTTTTCACATTTTTACATGAAAATAGCCAATACCCTCCCCTTTGGGTTCTAGGTGAAAATCTCACTCGACACAAATCAAACAAAAATGTTTCCATGGTGTGTATTGTTGATCATTTACATCAAATAAACAAAATAAAACCCAGAATAAATCATTAAAGACAAGAAATGAGCATAAAAGATGCCTCAGCGCAAGTGTTATGGGTAGTAAAAGAGCCCAAATTTCAAAAAATATTGCGAAAAACAACAATCATCCATTATAGAGTGAATGTTTGAGGTGTATAGAAGGCATTTATTTCATTTTTGGAAATTTTAATTTTTCACATTTTTCCATGAAAAGTGCCAAAACCCCCCCCTTTGGGTTCTAGGTGAAATTCTCAATCGACACAAATCAAACAAAAATGTTTCCATGGTGTGTATTGTTGTTCATTTTCGTCAAATAAACAAAATAAAACCCAGAATAAATCATTTAAGACAAGAAATGAGCATAAATGATGCCTCAGCGCAAGTGTTAATGTTAGTATAAGAGCCAAAATTTCAAAAAATATTGCGAAAAACAACAATCTTCCATTATAGAGTGAATGTTTGAGGTGTATAGAAGGCATTTATTTCATTTTTTGAAATTTTAATTTTTCACATTTTTCCATGAAAAGTGCCCTTTGGGTTCTAGGTGAAATTCTTACTCGACACAAATCAAACAAAAATGTTTCCATGGTGTGTATTGTTGTTCATTTTCATCAAATAAACAAAATAAAACCCAGAATAAATCATTAAAGACAAGAAATGAGCATAAAAGATGCCTAAGCGCAAGTGTTAATGTTACTAAAAGAGCCCAAATTTCAAAAAATATTGCGAAAAACAACAATCTTCCGTTATAGAGTGAATGTTTGAGGTGTATAGAAGGCATTTATTTCATTTTTAGAAATTATAATATTTCTTATTTTTCCATGAAAAGTGCCAATACCCCCCCCCTTTGGGTTCTAGGTGAAATTCTCACTCGACACAAATCAAACAAAATTTTTCCATGGTGTGTATTGTTGTTCATTTTCGTCAAATAAACAAAATAAAACCAGGAATAAATCATTAAAGACAAGAAATGAGCATAAAAGATGCCTCAGCGCAAGTGTTAATGTTAGTAAAAGAGCCCGAATTTCAAAAAATATTGCGGAAAAAACAATCTTCCATTATAGAGTGAATGTTTGAGGTGTATCAAAGGCATTTATTTCATTTTTAGAAATTTTAATTTTTCACATTTTTCCATGAAAAGTGCCAATACCCAATGCCCTTTGGGTTCTAGGTGAAATTCTCACTCGACACAAATCAAACAAAAATGTTTCCATGGTGTGTATTGTTGTTCATTTTCATAAAATAAACAAAATAAAACCAGGAATAAATCACTAAAGACAAGAAATGAGCATAAAAGATGCCTCAGCGCAAGGGTTAATGTTAATAAAAGAGCCCAAATTTCAAAAAATATTGCGAAAAAAACAATCTTCCATTATAGAGTGAATGTTTGAGGTGTATCGAAGGCATTTATTTCATTTTTAGAAATTTTAATTTTTCACATTTTTCCATGAAAAGTTCCAATACCCCCCCCCTTTGGGTTCTGGGTGAAATTCTCACTCGACAAAAAACAAACAAAAATGTTTCCATAATGTGTATTGTTGTTCATTTTCATCAAATAAACAAAATAAAACCCAGAATAAATCATTCAAGACAAGAAAAGAGCATAAAAGATGCCTCAGCTCAAGTGTTAATGTTAGTAAAAGAGCCCAAATTTCAAAAAATATTGCGAAAAACAACAATCTTCCATTATAGAGTGAATGTTTGAGGTGTATAGAAGGCATTTATTTCATTTTTAGAAATTTTAATTTTTCACATTTTTACATGAAAAGTGCCAATACCCTCCCCTTTGGGTTCTAGGTGAAAATCTCACTCGACACAAATCAAACAAAAATGTTTCCATGGTGTGTATTGTTGTACATTTTCATCAAATAAACAAAATAAAACCCAGAATAAATCATTTAAGACAAGAAATGAGAATAAAAGATGCCTAAGCGCAAGTGTTAATGTTAGTAAAAGAGCCCAAATTTCAAAAAATATTGCGAAAAACAACAATCTTCCATTAAAGAGTGAATGTTTGAGGTGTATAGAGGAGTTTAATTTCATTTTTAGAAATTATAATATTTCTTATTTTTCCATGAAAAGTGCCAATACCCTCCCCTTTGGGTTCTAGGTGAAATTCTCACTCGACACAAATCAAACAAAATTATTCCATGGTGTGTATTGTTGTTCATTTTCGTCAAATAAACAAAATAAAACCAGGAATAAATCATTAAAGACAAGAAATGAGCATAAAAGATGCCTCATCGCAAGTGTTAATGTTAGTAAAAGAGCCCGAATGTCAAAAAATATTGCGAAAAAAACAATCTTCCATTATAGAGTGAATGTTTGAGGTGTATCGAAGGCATTTATTTTATTTTTAGAAATTTTAATTTTTCACATTTTTCCATGAAAAGTGCCAATACCCAATGCCCTTTGGGTTCTAGGTGAAATTCTCACTCGTCACAAATCAAACAAAAATGTTTCCATGGTGTGTATTGTTGTTCATTTTCATAAAATAAACAAAATAAAACCAGGAATAAATCACTAAAGACAAGAAATGAGCATAAAAGATGCCTCAGCGCAAGGGTTAATGTTAATAAAAGAGCCCAAATTTCAAAAAATATTGCGAAAAAAACAATCTTCCATTATAGAGTGAATGTTTGAGGTGTATCGAAGGCATTTATATCATTTTTAGAAATTTTAATTTTTCACATTTTTCCATGAAAAGTTCCAATACCCCCCCCCTTTGGGTTCTGGGTGAAATTCTCACTCGACAAAAAACAAACAAAAATGTTTCCATAATGTGTATTGTTGTTCATTTTCATCAAATAAACAAAATAAAACCCAGAATAAATCATTTAAGACAAGAAAAGAGCATAAAAGATGCCTCAGCTCAAGTGTTAATGTTAGTAAAAGAGCCCAAATTTCAAAAAATATTGCGAAAAAGAACAATCTTCCATTATAGAGTGAATGTTTGAGGTGTATGTAAGGCATTCATTTCATTTTTAGAAATTTTAATTTTTCACATTTTTCCATGAAAAGTGCCAATACTTTCCCCTTTGTGTTCTAGGTGAAATTCTCACTCGACACAAATCAAACAAAAATGTTTCCATGGTGAGTATTTTTGTTCATTTTCCTCAAATAAACAAAATAAAACCCAGAATAAATCATTAAAGACAAGAAATGAGCATAAAAGATGCCTCAGCGCAAGTGTTAATGTTAGTAAAAGAGCCCGAATTTCAAAAAATATTGCGAAAAAAACAATCTTCCATTATAGAGTGAATGTTTGAGGTGTATCGAAGGCATTTATTTCATTTTTAGAAATTTTAATTTTTCACATTTTTCCATGAAAAGTGCCAATACCCAATGCCCTTTGGGTTCTAGGTGAAATTCTCACTCGACACAAATCAAACAAAAATGTTTCCATGGTGTGTATTGTTGTTCATTTTCATCAAATAAACAAAATAAAACCCAGAATAAATCATTTAAGACAAGAAATGAGAATATAAGATGCCTAAGCGCAAGTGTTAATGTTAGTAAAAGAGCCCAAATTTCAAAAAATATTGCGAAAAACAACAATCTTCCTTTAAAGAGTGAATGTTTGAGGTGTATAGAAGAGTTTAATTTCATTTTTAGAAATTATAATATTTCTTTTTTTTCCATGAAAAGTGCCAATACCCCCCCCTTTGGGTTCTAGGTGAAATTCTCACTCGACACAAATCAAACAAAATTTTTCCATGGTGTGTATTGTTGTTCATTTTCGTCAAATAAAAAAAATAAAACCAGGAATAAATCATTAAAGACAAGAAATGAGCATAAAAGATGCCTCAGCGCAAGTGTTAATGTTAGTAAAAGAGCCTGAATTTCAAAAAATATTGCGAAAAAAACAATCTTCCATTATGGAGTGAATGTTTGAGGTGTATCGAAGGCATTTATTTCATTTTTAGAAATTTTAATTTTTCACATTTTTCCATGAAAAGTGCCAATACCCAATGCCCTTTGGGTTCTAGGTGAAATTCTCACTCGACACAAATCAAACAAAAATGTTTCCATGGTGTGTATTGTTGTTCATTTTCATCAAATAAACAAAATAAAACCCAGAATAAATCATTTAAGACAAGAAATGAGAATATAAGATGCCTAAGCGCAAGTGTTAATGTTAGTAAAAGAGCCCAAATTTCAAAAAATATTGCGAAAAACAACAATCTTCCTTTAAAGAGTGAATGTTTGAGGTGTATAGAAGAGTTTAATTCATTTTTAGAAATTATAATATTTCTTTTTTTTCCATGAAAAGTGCCAATACCCCCCCCTTTGGGTTCTAGGTGAAATTCTCACTCGACACAAATCAAACAAAATTTTTCCATGGTGTGTATTGTTGTTCATTTTCGTCAAATAAAAAAAATAAAACCAGGAATAAATCATTAAAGACAAGAAATGAGCATAAAAGATGCCTCAGCGCAAGTGTTAATGTTAGTAAAAGAGCCCGAATTTCAAAAAATATTGCGAAAAAAACAATCTTCCATTATAGAGTGAATGTTTGAGGTGTATCGAAGGCATTTATTTCATTTTTAGAAATTTTAATTTTTCACATTTTTCCATGAAAAGTTCAATACCCCCCCCTTTGGGTTCTGGGTGAAATTCTCACTCGACAAAAAACAAACAAAAATGTTTCCATAATGTGTATTGTTGTTCATTTTCATCAAATAAACAAAATAAAACCCAGAATAAATCATTTAAGACAAGAAAAGAACATAAAAGATGCCTCAGCTCAAGTGTTAATGTTAGTAAAAGAGCCCAAATTTCAAAAAATATTGCGAAAAAGAACAATCTTCCATTATAGAGTGAATGTTTGAGGTGTATGTAAGGCATTCATTTCATTTTTAGAAATTTTAATTTTTCACATTTTTCCATGAAAAGTGCCAATACCCAATGCCCTTTGGGGTCTAGGTGAAATTCTCACTCGACACAAATCAAACAAAAATGTTTCCATGGTGTGTATTGTTGTTCATTTTCATCAAATAAACAAAATAAAACCCAGAATAAATCATTTAAGACAAGAAATGAGAATAAAAGATGCCTAAGTGCAAGTGTTAATGTTAGTAAAAGAGCCCAAATTTCAAAAAATATTGCGAAAAACAACAATCTTCCATTAAAGAGTGAATGTTTGAGGTGTATAGAAGAGTTTAATTTCATTTTTAGAAATTATAATATTTCTTATTTTTCCATGAAAAGTGCCAATACCCCCCCCCCTTTGGGTTCTAGGTGAAATTCTCACTCGACACAAATCAAACAAAATTTTTCCATGGTGTGTATTGTTGTTCATTTTCGTCAAATAAACAAAAAAAAAACAGGAATAAATCATTAAAGACAAGAAATGAGCATAAAAGATGCCTCAGCGCAAGAGTTTTAGTTAGTAAAAGAGCCCGAATTTCAAAAAATATTGCGAAAAAAACAATCTTCCATTATAGAGTGAATGTTTGAGGTGTATCGAAGGCATTTATTTTATTTTTAGAAATTTTAATTTTTCACATTTTTCCATGAAAAGTGCCAATACCCAATGCCCTTTGGGTTCTAGGTGAAATTCTCACTCGACACAAATCAAACAAAAATGTTTCCATGGTGTGTATTGTTGTTCATTTTCATAAAATAAACAAAATAAAACCAGGAATAAATCACTAAAGACAAGAAATGAGCATAAAAGATGCCTCAGCGCAAGGGTTAATGTTAATAAAAGAGCCCAAATTTCAAAAAATATTGCGAAAAAAACAATCTTCCATTATAGAGTGAATGTTTGAGGTGTATCGAAGGCATTTATTTCATTTTTAGAAATTTTAATTTTTCACATTTTTCCATGAAAAGTTCCAATACCCCCCCCCTTTGGGTTCTGGGTGAAATTCTCACTCGACAAAAAACAAACAAAAATGTTTCCATAATGTGTATTGTTGTTCATTTTCATCAAATAAACAAAATAAAACCCAGAATAAATCATTTATGACAAGAAAAGAGCATAAAAGATGCCTCAGCTCAAGTGTTAATGTTAGTAAAAGAGCACAAATTTCAAAAAATATTGCGAAAAAGAACAATCTTCCATTATAGAGTGAATGTTTGAGGTGTATGTAAGGCATTCATTTCATTTTTAGAAATTTTAATTTTTCACATTTTTCCATGAAAAGTGCCAATACTTTCCCCTTTGGGTTCTAGGTGAAATTCTCACTCGACACAAATCAAACAAAAATGTTTCCATGGTGAGTATTTTTGTTCATTTTCCTCAAATAAACAAAATAAAACCCAGAATAAATCATTAAAGACAAGAAATGAGCATAAAAGATGCCTCAGCGCAAGTGTTAATGTTAGTAAAAGAGCCCGAATTTCAAAAAATATTGCGAAAAAAACAATCTTCCATTATAGAGTGAATGTTTGAGGTGTATCGAAGGCATTTATTTTATTTTTAGAAATTTTAAAATTTCGCATTTTTCCATGAAAAGTGCCAATACCTCCCCTTTTGGGTTCTAGGTGAAATTCTCACTCGACACAAATCAAACAAAAATGTTTCCATGGTGTGTATTGTTTTTCATTTTCATCATATAAACAAAATAAAACCCAGAATAAATCATTTAAGCCAAGAAATGAGCATAAAAGATGCCTCACCGCAAGTGTTAATGTTAGTAAAAGAGCCGAAATTTCAAAAAATATTGCGAAAAACAACAATCTTCCATTATAGAGTGAATGTTTGAGGTGTATCGAAGGCATTTATTTCATTTTTAGAAATTTTAATTTTTCACATTTTTCCATGAAAAGTGCCAATACCCCGCCCTTTTCTAGGTGAAATTTTCAATCAACAAAAACAAACAAAAATGTTTCCATGGTGTGTATTGTGTTTCATTTTCATCAAATAAACAAAATAAAACCCAGAATAAATCATTTAAGACAAGAAAAGAACATAAAAGATGCCTCAGCTCAAGTGTTAATGTTAGTAAAAGAGCCCAAATTTCAAAAAATATTGCGAAAAAGAACAATCTTCCATTATAGAGTGAATGTTTGAGGTGTATGTAAGGCATTCATTTCATTTTTAGAAATTTTAATTTTTCACATTTTTCCATGAAAAGTGCCAATACCCAATGCCCTTTGGGTTCTAGGTGAAATTCTCACTCGACACAAATCAAACAAAAATGTTTCCATGGTGTGTATTGTTGTTCATTTTCATCAAATAAACAAAATAAAACCCAGAATAAATCATTTAAGACAAGAAATGAGAATAAAAGATGCCTAAGCGCAAGTGTTAATGTTAGTAAAAGAGCCCAAATTTCAAAAAATATTGCGAAAAACAACAATCTTCCATTAAAGAGTGAATGTTTGAGGTGTATAGAAGAGTTTAATTTCATTTTTAGAAATTATAATATTTCTTATTTTTCCATGAAAAGTGCCAATACCCCCCCCCCTTTGGGTTCTAGGTGAAATTCTCACTCGACACAAATCAAACAAAATTTTTCCATGGTGTGTATTGTTGTTCATTTTCGTCAAATAAACAAAAAAAAACAGGAATAAATCATTAAAGACAAGAAATGAGCATAAAAGATGCCTCAGCGCAAGAGTTTTAGTTAGTAAAAGAGCCCGAATTTCAAAAAATATTGCGAAAAAAACAATCTTCCATTATAGAGTGAATGTTTGAGGTGTATCGAAGGCATTTATTTTATTTTTAGAAATTTTAATTTTTCACATTTTTCCATGAAAAGTGCCAATACCCAATGCCCTTTGGGTTCTAGGTGAAATTCTCACTCGACACAAATCAAACAAAAATGTTTCCATGGTGTGTATTGTTGTTCATTTTCATAAAATAAACAAAATAAAACCAGGAATAAATCACTAAAGACAAGAAATGAGCATAAAAGATGCCTCAGCGCAAGGGTTAATGTTAATAAAAGAGCCCAAATTTCAAAAAATATTGCGAAAAAAACAATCTTCCATTATAGAGTGAATGTTTGAGGTGTATCGAAGGCATTTATTTCATTTTTAGAAATTTTAATTTTTCACATTTTTCCATGAAAAGTTCCAATACCCCCCCCCTTTGGGTTCTGGGTGAAATTCTCACTCGACAAAAAACAAACAAAAATGTTTCCATAATGTGTATTGTTGTTCATTTTCATCAAATAAACAAAATAAAACCCAGAATAAATCATTTATGACAAGAAAAGAGCATAAAAGATGCCTCACCGCAAGTGTTAATGTTAGTAAAAGAGCCGAAATTTCAAAAAATATTGCGAAAAACAACAATCTTCCATTATAGAGTGAATGTTTGAGGTGTATCGAAGGCATTTATTTCATTTTTAGAAATTTTAATTTTTCACATTTTTCCATGAAAAGTGCCAATACCTCCCCTTTTGGGTTCTAGGTGAAATTCTCACTCGACACAAATCAAACAAAAATGTTTCCATGGTGTGTATTGTTTTTCATTTTCATCATATAAACAAAATAAAACCCAGAATAAATCATTTAAGCCAAGAAATGAGCATAAAAGATGCCTCACCGCAAGTGTTAATGTTAGTAAAAGAGCCGAAATTTCAAAAAATATTGCGAAAAACAACAATCTTCCATTATAGAGTGAATGTTTGAGGTGTATCGAAGGCATTTATTTCATTTTTAGAAATTTTAATTTTTCACATTTTTCCATGAAAAGTGCCAATACCCCGCCCTTTTCTAGGTGAAATTTTCAATCAACAAAAACAAACAAAAATGTTTCCATGGTGTGTATTGTGTTTCATTTTCATCAAATAAACAAAATAAAACCCAGAATAAATCATTAAAGACAAGAAATGAGCATAAAAGATGCCTCATCACAAGTGTTAATGTTAGTAAAAGAGCCCAAATTTCAAAAAATATTGCGAAAAACAACAATCTTCCATTAAAGAGTGAATGTTTGAGGTGTATAGAAGAGTTTAATTTCATTTTTAGAAATTTTAATATTTCTTTTTTTTTCATGAAAAGTGCCAATACCCCCCCCCCCTTTGGGTTCTAGGTGAAATTCTCACTCCACACAAATCAAACAAAATTTTTCCATGGTGTGTATTGTTGTTCATTTTCGTCAAATAAACAAAATAAAACCAGGAATAAATCATTAAAGACAAGAAATGAGCATAAAAGATGCCTCAGCGCAAGTGTTAATGTTAGTTAAATGGCCCAAATTTCAAAAAATATTGCGAAAAACAACAATCTTCCATTATAGAGTGAATGTTTGAGGTGTATAGAAGGCATTTATTTCATTTTTAGAAATTTTAATTTTTCACATTTTTCCATGAAAAGTGCCAATACCCCCCCCTTTGGGTTCTAAGTGAAATTCTCACTCGACACAAATCAAACAAAAATATTTCCATGGTGTGTATTGTTGTTCATTTTCATCAAATAAACAAAATAAAACCCAGAATAAATCATTAAAAACAAGAAATGAGCATTAAAGATGCCTCAGCGCAAGTGTTAATGTTAGTAAAAGAGCCCAAATTTCAAAAAATATTGCGAAAAACAAAAATCTTACATTATAGAGTGAATGTTTGAGGTGTATATGAGGCATTTATTTCATTTTTAGAAATTTTAATTTTTCACATTTTTCCATGAAAGTGCTTATACCCCCCCCTTTGGGCTCTAGGTGAAATTCTCACTGGACAAAAAACCAACAAAAATGTTTCCATGGTGTGTATATTTGTTCATTTTCCTCAAATAAACAAAATAAAACCCAGAATAAATCATTTAAGACAAGAAATGAGCATAAAAGATGCCTCAGCGCAAGTGTTAATGTTAGTAAAAGAGCCCAAATTTCAAAAAATATTGCGAAAAACAACAATCTTCCATTATAGAGTGAATGTTTGAGGTGTATAGAAGACATTTATTTTATTTTTAGAAATTTTAAAATTCCACATTTTTCTATGAAAAGTGCCAATACCCCCCCCCTTTAGGTTTTAAATGAAATTCTCACTCGACAAAAATCAAACAAAAATGTTTCCATGGTGTGTATTGTTGTTCATTTTCATCAAATAAACAAAATAAAACCCAGAATAAATCATTAAAGACAAGAAATGAGCATAAAAGATGCCTCAGCTCAAGTCTTAATGTAAGTAAATAGGTCCAAATTTCAAAAATATTGCGAAAAACAACAATCTTCCATTAAAGAGTGAATGTTTGAGGTGTATAGAAGGCATTTATTTCATTTTTAGAAATTTTAATTTTTCACATTTTTCCATGAAAAGTGCCAATACCCACCTCTTTGGGGTCTAGGTGAAATTCTCACTCGACACAAATCAAACAAAAATGTTTCCATAGTGTGTATTTTTGTTCATTTTCATCAAATAAACAAAATAAAACCCAGAATAAATCATTTAAGACAAGAAATGAGCATAAAAGATGCCTCAAGACAATTGTTAATGTTAGTAAAAGAGCCCAAATTTCAAAAAATATTGCGAAAAACAACAATCTTCCATTTTAGAGTGAATGTTTGAGGTGTATAGAAGGCATTCATTTCATTTTTAGAAATTTTAATTTTTCACATTTTTCCATGAAAAGTGCCATTACCCCCCCCTTTGGGTTCTAGGTGAAATTTTCACTCGACACATTTCAAACAAAAATGTTTCCATGGTGTGTATTGTTGTTCATTTTCATCAAATAAACAAAATAAAACCCAGAATAAATCATTAAAGACAAGAAATGAGCATAAAAGATGCCTCAGCGCAAGTGTTAATGTTAGTAAAAGAGCCCGAATTTTAAAAAATATTGCGAAAAAACAATCTTCCATTATAGAGTGAATGTTTGAGGTGTATCGAAGGCATTATTTCATTTTTAGAAATTTTAATTTTTCACATTTTTCCATGAAAAGTTCCAATATCCCCCTTTGGGTTCTAGGTGAAATTCTCACTCGACACAAATCAAACAAAAATGTTTCCATGGTGTGTATTGTTGTTCATTTTCATCAAACAAACAAAATAAAACCCAGAATAAATCATTTAAGACAAGAAATGTGCATAAAAGATGCCTCAGCGCAAGTGTTAATGTTAGTAAAAGAGCCCAAATTTCAAAAAATATTGCGAAGAACAACAATCTTCCATTATAGAGTGAATGTTTGAGGTGTATGTAAGGCATTCATTTCATTTTTAGAAATTTTAATTTTTCACATTTTTCCATGAAAAGTGCCAATACCCAATGCCCTTTGGGTTCTAGGTGAAATTCTCACTCGACACAAATCAAACAAAAATGTTTCCATGGTGTGTATTGTTGTTCATTTTCATCAAATAAACAAAATAAAACCCAGAATAAATCATTTAAGACAAGAAATGAGAATAAAAGATGCCTAAGCGCAAGTGTTAATGTTAGTAAAAGAGCCCAAATTTCAAAAAATATTGCGAAAAACAACAATCTTCCATTAAAGAGTGAATGTTTGAGGTGTATAGAAGAGTTTAATTTCATTTTTAGAAATTATAATATTTCTTATTTTTCCATGAAAAGTGCCAATACCCCCCCCCCTTTGGGTTCTAGGTGAAATTCTCACTCGACACAAATCAAACAAAATTTTTCCATGGTGTGTATTGTTGTTCATTTTCGTCAAATAAACAAAAAAAAACCAGGAATAAATCATTAAAGACAAGAAATGAGCATAAAAGATGCCTCAGCGCAAGTGTTAATGTTAGTAAAAGAGCCCGAATTTCAAAAAATATTGCGAAAAAAACAATCTTCCATTATAAAGTGAATGTTTGAGGTGTACGAAGGCATTTATTTTATTTTTAGAAATTTTAATTTTTCACATTTTTCCATGAAAAGTGCCAATACCCAATGCCCTTTGGGTTCTAGGTGAAATTCTCACTCGACACAAATCAAACAAAAATGTTTCCATGGTGTGTATTGTTGTTCATTTTCATAAAATAAACAAAATAAAACCAGGAATAAATCACTAAAGACAAGAAATGAGCATAAAAGATGCCTCAGCGCAAGGGTTAATGTTAATAAAAGAGCCCAAATTTCAAAAAATATTGCGAAAAAAACAATCTTCCATTATTGAGTGAATGTTTGAGGTGTATCGAAGGCATTATTATTTCATTTTTAGAAATTTTAATTTTTCACATTTTTCCATGAAAAGTTCCAATATCCCCCTTTGGGTTCTAGGTGAAATTCTCACTCGACACAAATCAAACAAAAATGTTTCCATGGTGTGTATTGTTGTTCATTTTCATCAAACAAACAAAATAAAACCCAGAATAAATCATTTAAGACAAGAAATGTGCATAAAAGATGCCTCAGCGCAAGTGTTAATGTTAGTAAAAGAGCCCAAATTTCAAAAAATATTGCGAAGAACAACAATCTTCCATTATAGAGTGAATGTTTGAGGTGTATAGAAGGCATTCATTTCATTTTTAGAAATTTTAATTTTTCACATTTTTCCATGAAAAGTGCCAATACCCCCTTTGGGTTCTAGGTTAAATTCTCACTTGACACAAATCAAACAAAAATGTTTCCATGGTGTGTATTGTTGTTCATTTTCCTCAAATAAACAAAATAAAACCCAGAATAAATCATTAAAGACAAGAAATGAGCATAAAAGATGCCTCAGCTCAAGTGTTAATGTTAGTAAAAGAGCCCAAATTTCAAAAAATATTGCGAAAAAGAACAATCTTCCATTATAGAGTGAATGTTTGAGGTGTATGTAAGGCATTCATTTCATTTTTAGAAATTTTAATTTTTCACATTTTTCCATGAAAAGTGCCAATACCTTCCCCTTTGGGTTCTAGGTGAAATTCTCACTCGACACAAATCAAACAAAAATGTTTCCATGGTGTGTATTGTTGTTCATTTTCATCAAATAAACAAAATAATACCCAGAATAAATCATTTAAGACAAGAAATGAGAATAAAAGATGCCTAAGCGCAAGTGTTAATGTTAGTAAAAGAGCCCAAATTTCAAAAAATATTGCGAAAAACAACAATCTTCCATTAAAGAGTGAATGTTTGAGGTGTATAGAAGAGTTTAATTTCATTTTTAGAAATTATAATATTTCTTATTTTTCCATGAAAAGTGCCAATACCCCCCCCCCTTTGGGTTCTAGGTGAAATTCTCACTCGACACAAATCAAACAAAATTTTTCCATGGTGTGTATTGTTGTTCATTTTCGTCAAATAAACAAAAAAAAACCAGGAATAAATCATTAAAGACAAGAAATGAGCATAAAAGATGCCTCAGCGCAAGTGGTAATGTTAGTAAAAGAGCCCGAATTTCAAAAAATATTGCGAAAAAAACAATCTTCCATTATAGAGTGAATGTTTGAGGTGTATCGAAGGCATTTATTTTATTTTTAGAAATTTTAATTTTTCACATTTTTCCATGAAAAGTGCCAATACCCAATGCCCTTTGGGTTCTAGGTGAAATTCTCACTCGACACAAATCAAACAAAAATGTTTCCATGGTGTGTATTGTTGTTCATTTTCATAAAATAAACAAAATAAAACCAGGAATAAATCACTAAAGACAAGAAATGAGCATAAAAGATGCCTCAGCGCAAGGGTTAATGTTAATAAAAGAGCCCAAATTTCAAAAAATATTGCGAAAAAAACAATCTTCCATTATAGAGTGAATGTTTGAGGTGTATCGAAGGCATTCATTTCATTTTTAGAAATTTTAATTTTTCACATTTTTCCATGAAAAGTGCCAATACCCCCTTTGGGTTCTAGGTGAAATTCTCACTTGACACAAATCAAACAAAAATGTTTCCATGGTGTGTATTGTTGTTCATTTTCCTCAAATAAACAAAATAAAACCCAGAATAAATCATTAAAGACAAGAAATGAGCATAAAAGATGCCTCAGCTCAAGTGTTAATGTTAGTAAAAGAGCCCAAATTTCAAAAAATATTGCGAAAAAGAACAATCTTCCATTATAGAGTGAATGTTTGAGGTGTATGTAAGGCATTCATTTCATTTTTAGAAATTTTAATTTTTCACATTTTTCCATGAAAAGTGCCAATACCCAATGCCCTTTGGGTTCTAGGTGAAATTCTCACTCGACACAAATCAAACAAAAATGTTTCCATGGTGTGTATTGTTGTTCATTTTCATCAAATAAACAAAATAAAACCCAGAATAAATCATTTAAGACAAGAAATGAGAATAAAAGATGCCTAAGCGCAAGTGTTAATGTTAGTAAAAGAGCCCAAATTTCAAAAAATATTGCGAAAAACAACAATCTTCCATTAAAGAGTGAATGTTTGAGGTGTATAGAAGAGTTTAATTTCATTTTTAGAAATTATAATATTTCTTATTTTTCCATGAAAAGTGCCAATACCCCCCCCCCCTTTGGGTTCTAGGTGAAATTCTCACTCGACACAAATCAAACAAAATTTTTCCATGGTGTGTATTGTTGTTCATTTTCGTCAAATAAACAAAAAAAAACCAGGAATAAATCATTAAAGACAAGAAATGAGCATAAAAGATGCCTCAGCGCAAGTGTTAATGTTAGTAAAAGAGCCCGAATTTTAAAAAATATTGCGAAAAAACAATCTTCCATTATAGAGTGAATGTTTGAGGTGTATCGAAGGCATTATTTCATTTTTAGAAATTTTAATTTTTCACATTTTTCCATGAAAAGTTCCAATATCCCCCTTTGGGTTCTAGGTGAAATTCTCACTCGACACAAATCAAACAAAAATGTTTCCATGGTGTGTATTGTTGTTCATTTTCATCAAACAAACAAAATAAAACCCAGAATAAATCATTTAAGACAAGAAATGTGCATAAAAGATGCCTCAGCGCAAGTGTTAATGTTAGTAAAAGAGCCCAAATTTCAAAAATATTGCGAAGAACAACAATCTTCCATTATAGAGTGAATGTTTGAGGTGTATGTAAGGCATTCATTTCATTTTTAGAAATTTTAATTTTTCACATTTTTCCATGAAAAGTGCCAATACCCAATGCCCTTTGGGTTCTAGGTGAAATTCTCACTCGACACAAATCAAACAAAAATGTTTCCATGGTGTGTATTGTTGTTCATTTTCATCAAATAAACAAAATAAAACCCAGAATAAATCATTTAAGACAAGAAATGAGAATAAAAGATGCCTAAGCGCAAGTGTTAATGTTAGTAAAAGAGCCCAAATTTCAAAAAATATTGCGAAAAACAACAATCTTCCATTAAAGAGTGAATGTTTGAGGTGTATAGAAGAGTTTAATTTCATTTTTAGAAATTATAATATTTCTTATTTTTCCATGAAAAGTGCCAATACCCCCCCCCCTTTGGGTTCTAGGTGAAATTCTCACTCGACACAAATCAAACAAAATTTTTCCATGGTGTGTATTGTTGTTCATTTTCGTCAAATAAACAAAAAAAAACCAGGAATAAATCATTAAAGACAAGAAATGAGCATAAAAGATGCCTCAGCGCAAGTGTTAATGTTAGTAAAAGAGCCCGAATTTCAAAAAATATTGCGAAAAAAACAATCTTCCATTATAGAGTGAATGTTTGAGGTGTACGAAGGCATTTATTTTATTTTTAGAAATTTTAATTTTTCACATTTTTCCATGAAAAGTGCCAATACCCAATGCCCTTTGGGTTCTAGGTGAAATTCTCACTCGACACAAATCAAACAAAAATGTTTCCATGGTGTGTATTGTTGTTCATTTTCATAAAATAAACAAAATAAAACCAGGAATAAATCACTAAAGACAAGAAATGAGCATAAAAGATGCCTCAGCGCAAGGGTTAATGTTAATAAAAGAGCCCAAATTTCAAAAAATATTGCGAAAAAAACAATCTTCCATTATTGAGTGAATGTTTGAGGTGTATCGAAGGCATTATTTCATTTTTAGAAATTTTAATTTTTCACATTTTTCCATGAAAAGTTCCAATATCCCCCTTTGGGTTCTAGGTGAAATTCTCACTCGACACAAATCAAACAAAAATGTTTCCATGGTGTGTATTGTTGTTCATTTTCATCAAACAAACAAAATAAAACCCAGAATAAATCATTTAAGACAAGAAATGTGCATAAAAGATGCCTCAGCGCAAGTGTTAATGTTAGTAAAAGAGCCCAAATTTCAAAAAATATTGCGAAGAACAACAATCTTCCATTATAGAGTGAATGTTTGAGGTGTATAGAAGGCATTCATTTCATTTTTAGAAATTTTAATTTTTCACATTTTTCCATGAAAAGTGCCAATACCCCCTTTGGGTTCTAGGTTAAATTCTCACTTGACACAAATCAAACAAAAATGTTTCCATGGTGTGTATTGTTGTTCATTTTCCTCAAATAAACAAAATAAAACCCAGAATAAATCATTAAAGACAAGAAATGAGCATAAAAGATGCCTCAGCTCAAGTGTTAATGTTAGTAAAAGAGCCCAAATTTCAAAAAATATTGCGAAAAAGAACAATCTTCCATTATAGAGTGAATGTTTGAGGTGTATGTAAGGCATTCATTTCATTTTTAGAAATTTTAATTTTTCACATTTTTCCATGAAAAGTGCCAATACCCAATGCCCTTTGGGTTCTAGGTGAAATTCTCACTCGACACAAATCAAACAAAAATGTTTCCATGGTGTGTATTGTTGTTCATTTTCATCATATAAACAAAATAATACCCAGAATAAATCATTTAAGACAAGAAATGAGAATAAAAGATGCCTAAGCGCAAGTGTTAATGTTAGTAAAAGAGCCCAAATTTCAAAAAATATTGCGAAAAACAACAATCTTCCATTAAAGAGTGAATGTTTGAGGTGTATAGAAGAGTTTAATTTCATTTTTAGAAATTATAATATTTCTTATTTTTCCATGAAAAGTGCCAATACCCCCCCCCCTTTGGGTTCTAGGTGAAATTCTCACTCGACACAAATCAAACAAAATTTTTCCATGGTGTGTATTGTTGTTCATTTTCGTCAAATAAACAAAAAAAAACCAGGAATAAATCATTAAAGACAAGAAATGAGCATAAAAGATGCCTCAGCGCAAGTGGTAATGTTAGTAAAAGAGCCCGAATTTCAAAAAATATTGCGAAAAAAACAATCTTCCATTATAGAGTGAATGTTTGAGGTGTATCGAAGGCATTTATTTTATTTTTAGAAATTTTAATTTTTCACATTTTTCCATGAAAAGTGCCAATACCCAATGCCCTTTGGGTTCTAGGTGAAATTCTCACTCGACACAAATCAAACAAAAATGTTTCCATGGTGTGTATTGTTGTTCATTTTCATAAAATAAACAAAATAAAACCAGGAATAAATCACTAAAGACAAGAAATGAGCATAAAAGATGCCTCAGCGCAAGGGTTAATGTTAATAAAAGAGCCCAAATTTCAAAAAATATTGCGAAAAAAACAATCTTCCATTATAGAGTGAATGTTTGAGGTGTATCGAAGGCATTCATTTAATTTTTAGAAATTTTAATTTTTCACATTTTTCCATGAAAAGTGCCAATACCCCCTTTGGGTTCTAGGTGAAATTCTCACTTGACACAAATCAAACAAAAATGTTTCCATGGTGTGTATTGTTGTTCATTTTCCTCAAATAAACAAAATAAAACCCAGAATAAATCATTAAAGACAAGAAATGAGCATAAAAGATGCCTCAGCTCAAGTGTTAATGTTAGTAAAAGAGCCCAAATTTCAAAAAATATTGCGAAAAAGAACAATCTTCCATTATAGAGTGAATGTTTGAGGTGTATGTAAGGCATTCATTTCATTTTTAGAAATTTTAATTTTTCACATTTTTCCATGAAAAGTGCCAATACCCCGCCCTTTTCTAGGTGAAATTTTCAATGAACAAAAACAAACAAAAATGTTTCCATGGTGTGTATTGTGTTTCATTTTCATCAAATAAACAAAATAAAACCCAGAATAAATCATTAAAGACAAGAAATGAGCATAAAAGATGCCTCATCACAAGTGTTAATGTTAGTAAAAGAGCCCAAATTTCAAAAAATATTGCGAAAAACAACAATCTTCCATTAAAGAGTGAATGTTTGAGGTGTATAGAAGAGTTTAATTTCATTTTTAGAAATTATAATATTTCTTATTTTTCCATGAAAAGTGCCAATACCCCCCCCCCTTTGGGTTCTAGGTGAAATTCTCACTCGACACAAATCAAACAAAATTTTTCCATGGTGTGTATTGTTGTTCATTTTCGTCAAATAAACAAAAAAAAACCAGGAATAAATCATTAAAGACAAGAAATGAGCATAAAAGATGCCTCAGCGCAAGTGGTAATGTTAGTAAAAGAGCCCGAATTTCAAAAAATATTGCGAAAAAAACAATCTTCCATTATAGAGTGAATGTTTGAGGTGTATCGAAGGCATTTATTTTATTTTTAGAAATTTTAATTTTTCACATTTTTCCATGAAAAGTGCCAATACCCAATGCCCTTTGGGTTCTAGGTGAAATTCTCACTCGACACATTTCAAACAAAAATGTTTCCATGGTGTGTATTGTTGTTCATTTTCATCAAATAAACAAAATAAAACCCAGAATAAATCATTAAAGACAAGAAATGAGCATAAAAGATGCCTCAGCGCAAGGGTTAATGTTAATAAAAGAGCCCAAATTTCAAAAAATATTGCGAAAAAAACAATCTTCCATTATAGAGTGAATGTTTGAGGTGTATCGAAGGCATTATTTCATTTTTAGAAATTTTAATTTTTCACATTTTTCCATGAAAAGTTCCAATATCCCCCTTTGGGTTCTAGGTGAAATTCTCACTCGACACAATCAAACAAAAAAGTTTCCATGGTGTGTATTGTTGTTCAATTTCATCAAACAAACAAAATAAAACCCAGAATAAATAATTTAAGACAAGAAATGTGCATAAAAGATGCCTCAGCGCAAGTGTTAATGTTAGTAAAAGAGCCCAAATTTCAAAAAATATTGCGAAGAACAACAATCTTCCATTATAGAGTGAATGTTTGAGGTGTATAGAAGGCATTCATTTCATTTTTAGAAATATTAATTTTTCACATTTTTCCATGAAAAGTGCCAATACCCCTTTGGGTTCTAGGTGAAATTCTCACTTGACACAAATCAAACAAAAATGTTTCCATGGTGTGTATTGTTGTTCATTTTCCTCAAATAAACAAAATAAAACCCAGAATAAATCATTAAAGACAAGAAATGAGCATAAAAGATGCCTCAGCTCAAGTGTTAATGTTAGTAAAAGAGCCCAAATTTCAAAAAATATTGCGAAAAAGAACAATCTTCCATTATAGAGTGAATGTTTGAGGTGTATGTAAGGCATTCATTTCATTTTTAGAAATTTTAATTTTTCACATTTTTCCATGAAAAGTGCCAATACCCAATGCCCTTTGGGTTCTAGGTGAAATTCTCACTCGACACAAATCAAACAAAAATGTTTCCATGGTGTGTATTGTTGTTCATTTTCATCAAATAAACAAAATAAAACCCAGAATAAATCATTTAAGACAAGAAATGAGAATAAAAGATGCCTAAGCGCAAGTGTTAATGTTAGTAAAAGAGCCCAATTTCAAAAAATATTGCGAAAAAACAACAATCTTCCATTAAAGAGTGAATGTTTGAGGTGTATAGAAGAGTTTAATTCATTTTTAGAAATTATAATATTTCTTATTTTTCCATGAAAAGTGCCAATACCCCCCCCCCTTTGGGTTCTAGGTGAAATTCTCACTCGACACAAATCAAACAAAATTTTTCCATGGTGTGTATTGTTGTTCATTTTCGTCAAATAAACAAAATAAAACCAGGAATAAATCATTAAAGACAAGAAATGAGCATAAAAGATGCCTCAGCGCAAGTGTTAATGTTAGTAAAAGAGCCCGAATTTCAAAAAATATTGCGAAAAAAACAATCTTCCATTATAGAGTGAATGTTTGAGGTGTATCGAAGGCATTTATTTTATTTTTAGAAATTTTAATTTTTCACATTTTTCCATGAAAAGTGCCAATTACCAATGCCCTTTGGGTTCTAGGTGAAATTCTCACTCGACACAAATCAAACAAAAATGTTTCCATGGTGTGTATTGTTGTTCATTTTCATAAAATAAACAAAATAAAACCAGGAATAAATCACTAAAGACAAGAAATGAGCATAAAAGATGCCTCAGCGCAAGGGTTAATGTTAATAAAACAGCCCAAATTTCAAAAAATATTGCGAAAAAAACAATCTTCCATTATAGAGTGAATGTTTGAGGTGTATCGAAGGCATTTATTTCATTTTTAGAAATTTTAATTTTTCACATTTTCCATGAAAAGTTCCAATACCCCCCCCTTTGGGTTCTGGGTGAAATTCTCACTCGACAAAAAACAAACAAAAATGTTTCCATAATGTGTATTGTTGTTCATTTTCATCAAATAAACAAAATAAAACCCAGAATAAATCATTTATGACAAGAAAAGAGCATAAAAGATGCCTCAGCTCAAGTGTTAATGTTAGTAAAAGAGCACAAATTTCAAAAAATATTGCGAAAAAGAACAATCTTCCATTATAGAGTGAATGTTTGAGGTGTATGTAAGGCATTCATTTCATTTTTAGAAATTTAATTTTTCACATTTTTCCATGAAAAGTGCCAATACCCCGCCCTTTTCTAGGTGAAATTTTCAATGAAACAAAAACAAACAAAAATGTTTCCATGGTGTGTATTGTGTTTCATTTTCATCAAATAAACAAAATAAAACCCAGAATAAATCATTAAAGACAAGAAATGAGCATAAAAGATGCCTCATCACAAGTGTTAATGTTAGTAAAAGAGCCCAAATTTCAAAAAATATTGCGAAAAACAACAATCTTCCATTAAAGAGTGAATGTTTGAGGTGTATAGAAGAGTTTAATTTCATTTTTAGAAATTTTAATATTTCTTTTTTTTTCATGAAAAGTGCCAATACCCCCCCCCTTTGGGTTCTAGGTGAAATTCTCACTCCACACAAATCAAACAAAATTTTTCCATGGTGTGTATTGTTGTTCATTTTCGTCAAATAAACAAAATAAAACCAGGAATAAATCATTAAAGACAAGAAATGAGCATAAAAGATGCCTCAGCGCAAGTGTTAATGTTAGTTAAATGGCCCAAATTTCAAAAAATATTGCGAAAAACAACAATCTTCCATTATAGAGTGAATGTTTGAGGTGTATGTAAGGCATTTATTTCATTTTTAGAAATTTTAATTTTTCACATTTTCCATGAAAGTGCTTATACCCCCCCCTTTGGGCTCTAGGTGAAATTCTCACTGGACAAAAAACCAACAAAAATGTTTCCATGGTGTGTATATTTGTTCATTTTCCTCAAATAAACAAAATAAAACCCAGAATAAATCATTTAAGACAAGAAATGAGCATAAAAGATGCCTCAGCGCAAGTGTAAATGTTAGTAAAAGAGCCCAAATTTCAAAAAATATTGCGAAAAACAACAATCTTCCATTATAGAGTGAATGTTTGAGGTGTATAGAAGACATTTATTTTATTTTTAGAAATTTTAAAATTCCACATTTTTCTATGAAAAGTGCCAATACCCCCCCCCCTTTAGGTTTTAAATGAAATTCCCACTCGACAAAAATCAAACAAAAATGTTTCCATGGTGTGTATTGTTGTTCATTTTCATCAAATAAACAAAATAAAACCCAGAATAAATCATTAAAGACAAGAAATGAGCATAAAAGATGCCTCAGCTCAAGTCTTAATGTAAGTAAATAGGCCCAAATTTCAAAAATATTGCGAAAAACAACAATCTTCCATTAAAGAGTGAATGTTTGAGGTGTATAGAAGGCATTTATTTCATTTTTAGAAATTTTAATTTTTCACATTTTTCCATGAAAAGTGCCAATACCACCTCTTTGGGGTCTAGGTGAAATTCTCACTCGACACAAATCAAACAAAAATGTTTCCATAGTGTGTATTTTTGTTCATTTTCATCAAATAAACAAAATAAAACCCAGAATAAATCATTTAAGACAAGAAATGAGCATAAAAGATGCCTCAACACAATTGTTAATGTTAGTAAAAGAGCCCAAATTTCAAAAAATATTGCGAAAAACAACAATCTTCCATTTTAGAGTGAATGTTTGAGGTGTATAGAAGGCATTCATTTCATTTTTAGAAATTTTAATTTTTCACATTTTTCCATGAAAAGTGCCATTACCCCCCCCTTTGGGTTCTAGGTGAAATTTTCACTCGACACATTTCAAACAAAAATGTTTCCATGGTGTGTATTGTTGTTCATTTTCATCAAATAAACAAAATAAAACCCAGAATAAATCATTAAAGACAAGAAATGAGCATAAAAGATGCCTCAGCGCAAGTGTTAATGTTAGTAAAAGAGCCCGAATTTCAAAAAATATTGCGAAAAAACAATCTTCCATTATAGAGTGAATGTTTGAGGTGTATCGAAGGCATTATTTCATTTTTAGAAATTTTAATTTTTCACATTTTTCCATGAAAAGTTCCAATATCCCCCTTTGGGTTCTAGGTGAAATTCTCACTCGACACAAATCAAACAAAAATGTTTCCATGGTGTGTATTGTTGTTCATTTTCATCAAACAAACAAAATAAAACCCAGAATAAATCATTTAAGACAAGAAATGTGCATAAAAGATGCCTCAGCGCAAGTGTTAATGTTAGTAAAAGAGCCCAAATTTCAAAAAATATTGCGAAGAACAACAATCTTCCATTATAGAGTGAATGTTTGAGGTGTATAGAAGGCATTCATTTCATTTTTAGAAATTTTAATTTTTCACATTTTTCCATGAAAAGTGCCAATACCCAATGCCCTTTGGGTTCTAGGTGAAATTCTCACTTGACACAAATCAAACAAAAATGTTTCCATGGTGTGTATTGTTGTTCATTTTCCTCAAATAAACAAAATAAAACCCAGAATAAATCATTAAAGACAAGAAATGAGCATAAAAGATGCCTCAGCGCAAGTGTTAATGTTAGTAAAAGAGCCCAAATTTCAAAAAATATTGCGAAAAACAACAATCTTCCATTATAGAGTGAATGTTTGAGGTGTATAGAAGGCATTTATTTCATTTTTAGAAATTTTAATTTTTCACATTTTTCCATGAAAAGTGCCAATACCCCGCCCTTTTCAAGGTGAAATTCTCACTCGACAAAAAACAAACAAAAATGTTTCCGTAGTGTGTATTGTTCTTCATTTTCATCAAATAAACAAAATAAAACCCAGAATAAATCATTTAAGACAAGAAATGAGCATAAAAGATGCTTCAGCTCAAGTCTTAATGTTAGTAAATAGGCCCAAATTTCAAAAATATTGCGAAAAACAACAATCTTCCATTAAAGAGTAAATGTTTGAGGTGTATAGAAGGCATTTATTCCATTTTTAGAAATTTTAATTTTTCACATTTTTCCATGAAAAGTGCCAATACCCCCCCCCCCTTTGGGTTCTAGGTGAAATTCTCACCCGGCACAAATCAAACAAAAATGTTTCCATGGTGTGTATTGTTGTTCATTTTTATCAAATAAACAAAAAAAAACCAGAATAAATCATTAAAGACAAGAAATGAGCATAAAAGATGCCTCAGCGGAGTGTTAATGTTAGTAAAAGAGCCCAAATTTCAAATAATATTTCGAAAAACAACAATCTACCATTATAGAGTGAATGTTCGAGGTGTATCGAAGGAATGTTTTTCATTTTTAGAAATATTAATTTTTCACATTTTTCCATGAAAAGTGCCAATACCTTCCCCTTTGGGGTCTAGGTGAAATTCTCACTCGACACAAATCAAACAAAAATGTTTCCATAGTGTGTATTTTTGTTCATTTCCCTCAAATAAACAAAATAAAACCCAGAATAAATCATTTAAGACAAGAAATGAGCATTAAAGATGCCTCAGCGCAATTGTTATTGTTAGTAAAAGAGCCCAAATTTCAACAAATATTCCGAAAAACAACAATCTTCCATTTTAGAGTGAATGTTTGAGGTGTATATGAGGCATTTATTTCATTTTTAGAAATTTTAATTTTTCACATTTTTCCATGAAAAGTGCCAATACCCCCCCTTTTGGGTTCAAGGTGAAATTCTCACTCGACACAAATCAAATAAAAATGTTTCCTTGGTGTGTATTGTTGTTCATTTTCATCAAATAAAAAAATAAAACCCAGAATAAATCATTTAAGACAAGAAATGAGCATAAAAGATGCCTCAGCGCAAGTCTTAATGTTAGTAAAAGAGCCCAAATTTCAAAAAATATTGTGAAAAACAACAATCTTCCATTATAGAGTGAATGTTTGAGGTGTATAGAAGAGTTTTATTTCATTTTTAGAAATTTTAATATTTCACATTTTTCCATGAAAAGTGCCAATACCCTCCCCTTTGGGTTCTAGGTGAAATTCTCACTCGACACAAATCAAACAAAAATGTTTCTATGGTGTGTTACGTTGTTCATTTTCGACAAATAAACAAAATAAAACCAGGAATAAATCATTAGACAAGAAATGAGCATAAAAGATGCGTCAGCGCAAGTGTTAATGTTAGTAAAAGAGCCCAAATTTCAAAAAATATTACGAAAAAAAACAATCTTCCATTATAGAGTGAATGTTTGAGGTGTATAGAAGGCATTTATTTCATTTTTAGAAATTTTAATTTTTCACATTTTTCCATGAAAAGTGCCAATACCCCCCCTTTGGGTTCTAGGTGAAATTCTCACTCGACACAAATCAAACAAAAATGTTTCCATGGTGTGTATTGTTGTTCATTTTCATCAAATAAACAAAATAAAACCCAGAATAAATCATTAAAGACAAGAAATGAGCATAAAGATGCCTCAGCGCAAGTGTTAATGTTAGTAAAAGAGCCCAAATTTCAAAAAATATTGCGAAAAACAACAATCTTCCATTAAAGAGTGAATGTTTGAGGTGTATAGAAGAGTTTTATTTCATTTTTAGAAATTTTAATTTTTCACATTTTTCCATGAAAAGTGCCAATACCCCGCCCTTTTCTAGGAGAAATTCTCACTAGACAAAAAACAAACAAAAATGTTTCCAAAGTGTGTATTGTTGTTCATTTTCATCAAATAAACAAAATAAAACCCAGAAAAAATCATTTAAGACAAGAAATGAGCATAAAAGATGCCTCAGCGCAAGTGTTAATGTTAGTAAAAGAGCACAAATTTCAAAAAATATTGCCAAAAAAACTATCTTCCATTAAAGAGTGAATGTTTGAGGTGTATCGAAGGCATTTATTTCATTTTTAGAAATATTAATTTTTCACATTTTTCCATGAAAAGTGCCAATACCTTCCCCTTTGGGGTCTAGGTGAAATTCTCACTCGACACAAATCAAACAAAAATGTTTCCATGGTGTGTATTGTTGTTCATTTTCATCAAATAAACAAAATAAAACCCAGAATAAATCATTAAAGACAAGAAATGAGAATAAAAGATGCCTCAGCGCAAGTGTTAATGTTAGTAAAAGAGCCCAAATTTCAAAAAATATTGCGAAAAACAACAATCTTCATTATAGAGTGAATGTTTGAGGTTTATAGAAGGCATTTATTTCATTTTTAGAAATGTTAATTTTTCACATTTTTCCATGAAAAGTGCCAATACCCCCCCTTTTGGTTCTAGGTTAAATTCTCACTCGACACAATTCAAACAAAAATGTTTCCATGGTGTGTATTGTTGTTCATTTTCATCAAAAAAACAAAATAAAACCCAGAATAAATCATTAAAGACAAGAAATGAGCATTAAAGATGCCTCACCGCAAGTGTTAATGTTAGTAAAAGAGCCCAAATTTCAAAATATATTGCGAAAAACAACAATCTTCCATTATAGAGTGAATGTTTGAGGTGTATAGAAGGCATTTATTTCATTTTTAGAAATTTTAATTTTTCACATTTTCCATGAAAAGTGCCAATACCCTCCCCTTTGGGTTCTAGGTGAAATTCTATCGACACAAATCAAACAAAAATGTTTCCATGGTGTGTATTGTTGTTCATTTTCATCAAATAAACAAAATAAAACCCAGAATAAATCATTAAAAACAAGAAATGAGCATAAAAGATGCCTCAGCGCAAGTGTTAATGTTAGTAAAAGAGCCATAAATTTCAAAAAATATTGCGAAAAACTACAATCTTCCATTATAGAGTGAATGTTTGAGGTGTATAGAAAGCATTTATTTTATTTTTAGAAATTTTAATTTTTCACATTTTTCCATGAAAAGTGCCAATACCCCCCCTGTTTGGGTTCTAGGTGAATTTCTCACGCTGCACATATCAAACAAAAATGTTTCCATGGTGTGTATTGTTGTTCATTTTCATCAAATAAACAAAATAAAACCCAGAATAAATCATTAAAGACAAGAAATGAGAATAAAAGATGCCTCAGCGCAAGTGTTTATGTTAGTAAAAGAGCCAATATTTCAAAAAATATTGCGAAAAACAACAATCTTCCATTATAGAGTGAATGTTTGAGGTGTATAGAAGGCATTTATTTCATTTTTAGAAATTTTAATTTTTCACATTTTTTCATGAAAAGTGCCAATACCCCGCCCTTTTCTAGGTGAAATTCTCACTGGACCAAAAAGAAACAAATGTGCTTCCATGGTGTGTATTGTTGTTCATTTTCATCAAATAAACAAAATAAAACCGAGAATAAATCATTAAAGACAAGAAATGAGCATAAAAGATGCCTCAGCGCTGGTGTTAATGTTAGTAAAAGAGCCCAAATTTCAAAAAATATTGCGAAAAACCACAATCTTCCTTTAAAGAGTGAATGTTTGAGTTGTATAGAAGAGTTTTATTTCATTTTTAGAAAGTTCAAAATTTCACATTTTTCCATGAAAAGTGCCAATAACCCCCCTTTTGGGTTCTAGGTGAAATTCTCACTCGACACAAATCAAACAAAAATGTTTCCATGGTTTGTATTGTTGTTCATTTTCGTCAAATAAACAAAATAAAACCAGGAATAAATCATTAAACAAAGAAATGAGCATAAAAGGTGCCTCAGCGCATGTGTTAATGTTAGTAAAATGGCCCAAATTTCAAAAAATATTGCGAAAAACAACAATCTTCCATTATAGAGTGAATGTTTGAGGTGTGTATAAGGCATTCATTTCATTTTAAAGAAATATTAATTTTTCACATTTTTCCATGAAAAGTGCCAATACCTTCCCCTTTGGGTTCTAGGTGAAATTCTCACTCGACACAAATCAAACAAAAATGTTTCCATGGTGTGTATTGTTGTTCATTTTCATCAAAAAAACAAAATAAAACCCAGAATAAATCATTAAAGACAAGAAATGAGCATAAAAGATGCCTCAGCGCAAGTGTTAATGTTAGTAAAAGAGCCCAAATTTCAAAAAATATTTCGAAAAACAAAAATCTTCCATTATAGAGTGAATGTTTGAGGTGTATAGAAGGCATTAATTTCATTTTTAGAAATTTTAATTTTTCACATTTTTCCATGAAAAGTGCCAATACCCCCCCCTTTGGGTTCTAGGTGAAATTCTCACTCGACACAAATCAAACAAAAATGTTTCCATGGTGTGTATTGTTGTTCATTTTCATCAAATAAACAAAATAAAACCCAGAATAAATCATTAAAGACAAGAAATGAGCATAAAAGATGCCTCAGCGCAAGTGTTAATGTTAGTAAGAGAGCCCAAATTTCAAAAAATATTGCGAAAAACAACAATCTTCCATTATTGAGTGAATGTTTGAGGTGTATGGAAGGCATTTATTTCATTTTTAGAAATTTTAATTTTTCACATTTTTCCATGAAAAGTGCCAATACCCCCCCTTTGGGTTCTAGGTGAAATTCTCACTCGACACAAATCAAACAAAAATGTTTCCATGGTGTGTATTGTTGTTCATTTTCAACAAATAAACAAAATAAAACCCAGAATAAATCATTAAAGACAATTAATGAGCATAAAAGATGCCTCAGCGCAAGTGTTATGGGTAGTAAAAGAGCCGAAATTTCAAAAAATATTGCGAAAAACAACAATCTTCCATTATAGAGTGAATGTTTGAGGTGTATAGAAGGCATTTATTTCATTTTTAGAAATTTTAATTTTTAACATTTTTCCATGAAAAGTGCCAATAACCTACCTTTGGGTTCTAGGTGAAATTCTCACTAGACACAAATCAAACAAAAATGTTTCCATGGTGTGTATTGTTGTTCATTTTCATCAAATAAACAAAATAAAACCCAGAATAAATCATTAAAGACAAGAAATGAGCATAAAAGATGCCTCAGCGCAAGTGTTAATGTTAGTAAAAGAGCCCAAATTTAAAAAAATTTCGAAAAACAACAATCTTTCATTAAAGAGTGAATGTTTGAGGTGTATAGAAGAGTTTTATTTCATTTTTAGAAATTTTAATTTTTCACATTTTTCCATGAAAAGTGCCAATACCCCGCCCTTTTCTAGGAGAAATTCTCACTAGACAAAAAACAAACAAAAATGTTTCCAAAGTGTGTATTGTTGTTCATTTTCATCAAATAAACAAAATAAAACCCAGAAAAAATCATTTAAGACAAGAAATGAGCATAAAAGATGCCTCAGCGCAAGTGTTAATGTTAGTAAAAGAGCACAAATTTCAAAAAATATTGCCAAAAAAACTATCTTCCATTAAAGAGTGAATGTTTGAGGTGTATCGAAGGCATTTATTTCATTTTTAGAAATATTAATTTTTCACATTTTTCCATGAAAAGTGCCAATACCTTCCCCTTTGGGGTCTAGGTGAAATTCTCACTCGACACAAATCAAACAAAAATGTTTCCATGGTGTGTATTGTTGTTCATTTTCATCAAATAAACAAAATAAAACCCAGAATAAATCATTAAAGACAAGAAACGAGAATAAAAGATGCCTCAGCGCAAGTGTTAATGTTAGTAAAAGAGCCCAAATTTCAAAAAATATTGCGAAAAACAACAATCTTCATTATAGAGTGAATGTTTGAGGTTTATAGAAGGCATTTATTTCATTTTTAGAAATTTTAATTTTTCACATTTTCCATGAAAAGTGCCAATACCCTCCCCTTTGGGTTCTAGGTGAAATTCTATCGACACAAATCAAACAAAAATGTTTCCATGGTGTGTATTGTTGTTCATTTTCATCAAATAAACAAAATAAAACCCAGAATAAATCATTAAAAACAAGAAATGAGCATAAAAGATGCCTCAGCGCAAGTGTTAATGTTAGTAAAAGAGCCATAAATTTCAAAAAATATTGCGAAAAACTACAATCTTCCATTATAGAGTGAATGTTTGAGGTGTATAGAAAGCATTTATTTTATTTTTAGAAATTTTAATTTTTCACATTTTTCCATGAAAAGTGCCAATACCCCCCCTGTTTGGGTTCTAGGTGAATTTCTCACGCTGCACATATCAAACAAAAATGTTTCCATGGTGTGTATTGTTGTTCATTTTCATCAAATAAACAAAATAAAACCCAGAATAAATCATTAAAGACAAGAAATGAGAATAAAAGATGCCTCAGCGCAAGTGTTTATGTTAGTAAAAGAGCCAATATTTCAAAAAATATTGCGAAAAACAACAATCTTCCATTATAGAGTGAATGTTTGAGGTGTATAGAAGGCATTTATTTCATTTTTAGAAATTTTAATTTTTCACATTTTTTCATGAAAAGTGCCAATACCCCGCCCTTTTCTAGGTGAAATTCTCACTGGACCAAAAAGAAACAAATGTGCTTCCATGGTGTGTATTGTTGTTCATTTTCATCAAATAAACAAAATAAAACCGAGAATAAATCATTAAAGACAAGAAATGAGCATAAAAGATGCCTCAGCGCTGGTGTTAATGTTAGTAAAAGAGCCCAAATTTCAAAAAATATTGCGAAAAACCACAATCTTCCTTTAAAGAGTGAATGTTTGAGTTGTATAGAAGAGTTTTATTTCATTTTTAGAAAGTTCAAAATTTCACATTTTTCCATGAAAAGTGCCAATAACCCCCCTTTTGGGTTCTAGGTGAAATTCTCACTCGACACAAATCAAACAAAAATGTTTCCATGGTTTGTATTGTTGTTCATTTTCGTCAAATAAACAAAATAAAACCAGGAATAAATCATTAAACAAAGAAATGAGCATAAAAGGTGCCTCAGCGCATGTGTTAATGTTAGTAAAATGGCCCAAATTTCAAAAAATATTGCGAAAAACAACAATCTTCCATTATAGAGTGAATGTTTGAGGTGTGTATAAGGCATTCATTTCATTTTAAAGAAATATTAATTTTTCACATTTTTCCATGAAAAGTGCCAATACCTTCCCCTTTGGGTTCTAGGTGAAATTCTCACTCGACACAAATCAAACAAAAATGTTTCCATGGTGTGTATTGTTGTTCATTTTCATCAAAAAAACAAAATAAAACCCAGAATAAATCATTAAAGACAAGAAATGAGCATAAAAGATGCCTCAGCGCAAGTGTTAATGTTAGTAAAAGAGCCCAAATTTCAAAAAATATTTCGAAAAACAAAAATCTTCCATTATAGAGTGAATGTTTGAGGTGTATAGAAGGCATTAATTTCATTTTTAGAAATTTTAATTTTTCACATTTTTCCATGAAAAGTGCCAATACCCCCCCCTTTGGGTTCTAGGTGAAATTCTCACTCGACACAAATCAAACAAAAATGTTTCCATGGTGTGTATTGTTGTTCATTTTCATCAAATAAACAAAATAAAACCCAGAATAAATCATTAAAGACAAGAAATGAGCATAAAAGATGCCTCAGCGCAAGTGTTAATGTTAGTAAGAGAGCCCAAATTTCAAAAAATATTGCGAAAAACAACAATCTTCCATTATTGAGTGAATGTTTGAGGTGTATGGAAGGCATTTATTTCATTTTTAGAAATTTTAATTTTTCACATTTTTCCATGAAAAGTGCCAATACCCCCCCTTTGGGTTCTAGGTGAAATTCTCACTCGACACAAATCAAACAAAAATGTTTCCATGGTGTGTATTGTTGTTCATTTTCAACAAATAAACAAAATAAAACCCAGAATAAATCATTAAAGACAATTAATGAGCATAAAAGATGCCTCAGCGCAAGTGTTATGGGTAGTAAAAGAGCCGAAATTTCAAAAAATATTGCGAAAAACAACAATCTTCCATTATAGAGTGAATGTTTGAGGTGTATAGAAGGCATTTATTTCATTTTTAGAAATTTTAATTTTTAACATTTTTCCATGAAAAGTGCCAATAACCTACCTTTGGGTTCTAGGTGAAATTCTCACTAGACACAAATCAAACAAAAATGTTTCCATGGTGTGTATTGTTGTTCATTTTCATCAAATAAACAAAATAAAACCCAGAATAAATCATTAAAGACAAGAAATGAGCATAAAAGATGCCTCAGCGCAAGTGTTAATGTTAGTAAAAGAGCCCAAATTTAAAAAAATTTCGAAAAACAACAATCTTTCATTAAAGAGTGAATGTTTGAGGTGTATAGAAGAGTTTTATTTCATTTTTAGAAATTTTAATTTTTCACATTTTTCCATGAAAAGTGCCAATACCCCGCCCTTTTCTAGGAGAAATTCTCACTAGACAAAAAACAAACAAAAATGTTTCCAAAGTGTGTATTGTTGTTCATTTTCATCAAATAAACAAAATAAAACCCAGAAAAAATCATTTAAGACAAGAAATGAGCATAAAAGATGCCTCAGCGCAAGTGTTAATGTTAGTAAAAGAGCACAAATTTCAAAAAATATTGCCAAAAAAACTATCTTCCATTAAAGAGTGAATGTTTGAGGTGTATCGAAGGCATTTATTTCATTTTTAGAAATATTAATTTTTCACATTTTTCCATGAAAAGTGCCAATACCTTCCCCTTTGGGGTCTAGGTGAAATTCTCACTCGACACAAATCAAACAAAAATGTTTCCATGGTGTGTATTGTTGTTCATTTTCATCAAATAAACAAAATAAAACCCAGAATAAATCATTAAAGACAAGAAACGAGAATAAAAGATGCCTCAGCGCAAGTGTTAATGTTAGTAAAAGAGCCCAAATTTCAAAAAATATTGCGAAAAACAACAATCTTCATTATAGAGTGAATGTTTGAGGTTTATAGAAGGCATTTATTTCATTTTTAGAAATTTTAATTTTTCACATTTTCCATGAAAAGTGCCAATACCCTCCCCTTTGGGTTCTAGGTGAAATTCTATCGACACAAATCAAACAAAAATGTTTCCATGGTGTGTATTGTTGTTCATTTTCATCAAATAAACAAAATAAAACCCAGAATAAATCATTAAAAACAAGAAATGAGCATAAAAGATGCCTCAGCGCAAGTGTTAATGTTAGTAAAAGAGCCATAAATTTCAAAAAATATTGCGAAAAACTACAATCTTCCATTATAGAGTGAATGTTTGAGGTGTATAGAAAGCATTTATTTTATTTTTAGAAATTTTAATTTTTCACATTTTTCCATGAAAAGTGCCAATACCCCCCCTGTTTGGGTTCTAGGTGAATTTCTCACGCTGCACATATCAAACAAAAATGTTTCCATGGTGTGTATTGTTGTTCATTTTCATCAAATAAACAAAATAAAACCCAGAATAAATCATTAAAGACAAGAAATGAGAATAAAAGATGCCTCAGCGCAAGTGTTTATGTTAGTAAAAGAGCCAATATTTCAAAAAATATTGCGAAAAACAACAATCTTCCATTATAGAGTGAATGTTTGAGGTGTATAGAAGGCATTTATTTCATTTTTAGAAATTTTAATTTTTCACATTTTTTCATGAAAAGTGCCAATACCCCGCCCTTTTCTAGGTGAAATTCTCACTGGACCAAAAAGAAACAAATGTGCTTCCATGGTGTGTATTGTTGTTCATTTTCATCAAATAAACAAAATAAAACCGAGAATAAATCATTAAAGACAAGAAATGAGCATAAAAGATGCCTCAGCGCTGGTGTTAATGTTAGTAAAAGAGCCCAAATTTCAAAAAATATTGCGAAAAACCACAATCTTCCTTTAAAGAGTGAATGTTTGAGTTGTATAGAAGAGTTTTATTTCATTTTTAGAAAGTTCAAAATTTCACATTTTTCCATGAAAAGTGCCAATAACCCCCCTTTTGGGTTCTAGGTGAAATTCTCACTCGACACAAATCAAACAAAAATGTTTCCATGGTTTGTATTGTTGTTCATTTTCGTCAAATAAACAAAATAAAACCAGGAATAAATCATTAAACAAAGAAATGAGCATAAAAGGTGCCTCAGCGCATGTGTTAATGTTAGTAAAATGGCCCAAATTTCAAAAAATATTGCGAAAAACAACAATCTTCCATTATAGAGTGAATGTTTGAGGTGTGTATAAGGCATTCATTTCATTTTAAAGAAATATTAATTTTTCACATTTTTCCATGAAAAGTGCCAATACCTTCCCCTTTGGGTTCTAGGTGAAATTCTCACTCGACACAAATCAAACAAAAATGTTTCCATGGTGTGTATTGTTGTTCATTTTCATCAAATAAACAAAATAAAACCCAGAATAAATCATTAAAGACAAGAAATGAGAATAAAAGATGCCTCAGCGCAAGTGTTAATGTTAGTAAAAGAGCCCAAATTTCAAAAAATATTGCAAAAAACAACAATCTTCCATTAAAGAGTGAATGTTTGAGGTGTATAGAAGAGTTTAATTTCATTTTTAGAAATTATAATATTTCTTATTTTTCCATGAAAAGTGCCAATACCCCCCCCCCCTTTGGGTTCTAGGTGAAATTCTCACTCGACACAAATCAAACAAAATTTTTCCATGGTATGTATTGTTGTTCATTTTCGTCAAATAAACAAAATAAAACCAGGAATAAATCATTAAAGACAAGAAATGAGCATAAAAGATGCCTCAGCGCAAGTGTTAATGTTAGTAAAAGAACCCAAATTTCAAAAAATATTGCGAAAAACAACAAACTTCCATTATAGAGTGAATGTTTGAGGTGTATAGAAGGCATTTATTTCATTTTTGAAATTTTAATTTTTAACATTTTTCCATGAAAAGTGCCAATAACCTACCTTTGGGTTCTAGGTGAAATTCTCACTAGACACAAATCAAACAAAAATGTTTCCATGGTGTGTATTGTTGTTCATTTTCATCAAATAAACAAAATAAAACCCAGAATAAATCATTAAAGACAAGAAATGAGCATAAAAGATGCCTCAGCGCAAGTGTTAATGTTAGTAAAAGAGCCCAAATTTAAAAAAATTTCGAAAAACAACAATCTTTCATTAAAGAGTGAATGTTTGAGGTGTATAGAAGAGTTTTATTTCATTTTTAGAAATTTTAATTTTTCACATTTTTCCATGAAAAGTGCCAATACCCCGCCCTTTTCTAGGTGAAATTCTCACTAGACAAAAAACAAACAAAAATGTTTCCATAGTGTGTATTGTTGTTCATTTTCATCAAATAAAAAAAATAAAACCCAGAATAAATCATTTAAGACAAGAAATGAGCATAAAAGATGCCTCAGCGCAAGTGTTAATGTTAGTAAAAGAGCACAAATTTCAAAAAATATTGCCAAAAAAACTATCTTCCATTATAGAGTGAATGTTTCAGGTGTATCGAAGGCATTTATTTCATTTTTAGAAATATTAATTTTTCACATTTTTCCATGAAAAATGCCAATACCTTCCCCTTTGGGTTCTAGGTGAAATTCTCACTCGACACAAATCAAACAAAAATGTTTCCATGGTGTGTATTGTTGTTCATTTTCCTCAAATAAACAAAATAAAACCCAGAATAAATCATTTAATACAAGAAATGAGCATAAAAGATGCCTCAGCGCAAGTGTTAATGTTAGTAAAAGAGCCCAAATTTCAAAAAATATTGCGAAAAACAACAATCTTCCATTACAGAGTGAATGTTGGAGGTGTATAGAAGGCATTTATTTTATTTTTAGAAATTTTAAAATTTCACATTTTTCTATGAAAATTGCCAATACCTTCCCCTTTGGGTTCTAGGTGAAATTCTCACTCGACACAAATCAAACAAAAATGTTTCCATGGTGTGTATTGTTGTTAATTTTCCTCAAATAAACAAAATAAAACCCAGAATAAATCATTAAAGACAAGAAATGAGCATAAAAGATGCCTCAGCGCAAGTTTTAATGTTAGTAAAAGAGCCCGAATTTCAAAAAATATTGCGAAAAACAACAATCTTCCATTAAAGAGTGAATGTTTGAGGTGTATAGAAGAGTTTAATTTCATTTTTAGAAATTTTAATATTTCTTTTTTTTCCATGAAAAGTGCCAATACCCCCTTTGGGTTCTAGGTGAAATTCTCACTCGACACAAATCAAACAAAAATGTTTCCATGGTGTGTATTGTTGTTCAATTTCATAAAATAAACAAAATAAAACCAGGAATAAATCACTAAAGACAAGAAATGAGCATAAAAGAAGCCTCAGCGCAAGGGTTAATGTTAATAAAAGAGCCCAAATTTCAAAAAATATTGCGAAAAAAACAATCTTCCATTATAGAGTGAATGTTTGAGGTGTATCGAAGGCATTTATTTCATTTTTAGAAATTTTAATTTTTCACATTTTTCCATGAAAAGTTCCAATACCCCCCCCCCTTTGGGTTCTGGGTGAAATTCTCACTCGACAAAAAACAAACAAAAATGTTTCCATAATGTGTATTGTTGTTCATTTTCATCAAATAAACAAAATAAAACCCAGAATAAATCATTTAAGACAAGAAAAGAGCATAAAAGATGCCTCAGCGCAAGTGTTAATGTTAGTAAAAGAGCCCAAATTTCAAAAAATATTGCGAAAAAGAACAATCTTCCATTATAGAGTGAATGTTTGAGGTGTATTTAAGGCATTCATTTCATTTTTAGAAATTTTAATTTTTCACATTTTTCCATGAAAAGTGCCAATACTTTCCCCTTTGGGTTCTAGGTGAAATTCTCACTCGACAAAAATCAAACAAAAATGTTTCCATGGTGAGTATTTTTGTTCATTTTCCTCAAATAAACAAAATAAAACCCAGAATAAATCATTAAAGACAAGAAATGAGCATAAAAGATGCCTCAGCGCAAGTGTTAATGTTAGTAAAAGAGCCCGAATTTCAAAAAATATTGCGAAAAAAACAATCTTCCATTATAGAGTGAATGTTTGAGGTGTATCGAAGGCATTTATTTTATTTTTAGAAATTTTAAAATTTCGCATTTTTCCATGAAAAGTGCCAATACCTCCCCTTTTGGGTTCTAGGTGAAATTCTCACTCGACACAAATCAAACAAAAATGTTTCCATGGTGTGTATTGTTTTTCATTTTCATCATATAAACAAATAAAACCCAGAATAAATCATTTAAGACAAGAAATGAGCATAAAAGATGCCTCACCGCAAGTGTTAATGTTAGTAAAAGAGCCGAAATTTCAAAAAATATTGCGAAAAACAACAATTTTCCGATAAAGAGTGAATGTTTGAGGTGTATCGAAGGCATTTATTTCATTTTTAGAAATTTTAATTTTTCACATTTTTCCATGAAAAGTGCCAATACCCCGCCCTTTTCTAGGTGAAATTCTCAATCAACAAAAACAAACAAAAATGTTTCCATGGTGTGTATTGTGTTTCATTGTCATCAAATAAACAAAATAAAACCCAGAATAAATCATTAAAGACAAGAAATGAGCATAAAAGATGCCTCATCGCAAGTGTTAATGTTAGTAAAAGAGCCCAAATTTCAAAAAATATTGCGAAAAACAACAATCTTCCATTAAAGAGTGAATGTTTGAGGTGTATAGAAGAGTTTAATTTCATTTTTAGAAATTTTAATATTTCTTTTTTTTCCATGAAAAATGCCAATACCCCCCCCCCTTTGGGTTCTAAGTGAAATTCTCACTCGACACAAATCAAACAAAAATATTTCCATGGTGATTATTGTTGTTCATTTTCATCAAATAAACAAAATAAAACCCAGAATAAATCATTAAAAACAAGAAATGAGCATAAAAGATGCCTCACCGCAAGTGTTAATGTTAGTAAAAGAGCCCAAATTTCAAAAAATATTGCGAAAAACCAAAATCTTACATTATAGAGTGAATGTTTGAGGTGTATATGAGGCATTTATTTCATTTTTAGAAATTTTAATTTTTCACATTTTTCCATGAAAAGTTCCAATATCCCCCTTTGGGTTCTAGGTGAAATTCTCACTTGACACAAATCAAACAAAAATGTTTCCATGGTGTGTATTGTTGTTCATTTTCGTCAAATAAACAAAATAAAACCAGGAATAAATCATTAAAGACAAGAAATGAGCATAAAAGATGCCTCAGCGCAAGTATTAATGTTAGTAAAATGGCCCAAATTTCAAAAAATATTGCGAAAAACAACAATCTTCCATTATAGAGTGAATGTTTGAGGTGTATAGAAGGCATTTATCTTATTTTTAGAAATTTCAAAATTTCACATTTTTATCATGAAAAGTACCAATACCCCCCCCTTTGGGTTCTAGGTGAAATTCTCACTCGACACAAATCAAACAAAAATGTTTCCAAGGTGTGTATTTTTGTTCATTTTCATCAAATAAACAAAATAAAACCCAGAATAAATCATTTAAGACAAGAAATGAGCATAAAAGATGCCTCAGCGCAATTGTTAATGTGAGTAAAAGAGCCCAAATTTCAAAAAATATTGCGAAAAACAACAATCTTCCATTTTAGAGTGAATGTTTGAGGTGTATAGAAGGCATTCATTTCATTTTTAGAAATTTTAATTTTTCACATTTTTCCATGAAAAGTGCCAATACCCCGCCCTTTGGGTTCTAGGTGAAATTCTCACTCGAGACAAATCACACAAAAATGTTTCCATGGTGTGTATTGTTGTTCATTTTCATCAAATAAACAAAATAAAACCCAGAATAAATCATTAAAGACAAGAAATGAGCATTAAAGATGCCTGAGCGAAAGTGTTAATGTTAGTAAAAGAGCCCAAATTTCAAAAAATATTGCCAAAAAACAACAATCTTCCATTATAGAGTGAATGTTTGAGGTGTATCGAAGGCATTTATTTCATTTTTTGAATTTTTAATTATTCACATTTTTCCAGGAAAAGTGCCAATACCCCCCCCTTTGGGTTTTAGGTGAAATTTTCACTCGACACATTTAAAACAAAAATGTTTCCATGGTGTGTATTGTTGTTCATTTTCATCAAATAAACAAAATAAAACCCAGAATAAATCATTTAAGACAAGAAATGAGCATAAAAGATGCTTCAGCTCAAGTCTTAATGTTAGTAAATAGGCCGAAATTTCAAAAATATTGCGAAAAACAACAATCTTCCATTAAAGAGTAAATGTTTGAGGTGTATAGAAGGCATTTATTCCATTTTTAGAAATTTTAATTTTTCACATTTTTCCATGAAAAGTGCCAATCCCCTTCCTTTTGGGTTCTAGGTGAAATTCTCACTCGACACAAATGAAACAAAAATGTTTCCATGGTGTGTATTGTTGTTCATTTTCCTCAAATAAACAAAAATAAACCCAGAATAAATCATTTAAGACAAGAAATGAGCATAAAAGATGCCTCAGCGCAAGTGTAAATGTTAGTAAAAAAGCCCAAATTTAAAAAAATATTACGAAAAACAACAATCTTCCATTATAGAGTGAATGTTTGAGGTGTATATGAGGCATTTATTTCATTTTTAGAAATTTTAATTTTTCACATTTTTCCATGAAAAGTGCCAATACCCCCCCCTTTGGGTTCTAGGTGAAATTCTCACTCGACACAAATCAAACAAAAATGTTTCCATGGTGTGTATTGTAGTTCATTTTCGTCAAATAAACAAAATAAAACAAGGAATAAATCATAAAGACAAGAAATGAGCATAAAAGATGCCTCAGCGGAGTGTTAATGTTAATAAAAGAGCCCAAATTTCAAAAAATATTGCGAAAAACAACAATCTTCCATTAAAGAGTGAATGTTTGAGGTGTATAGAAGGCATTTATTTTATTTCTGGAAATTTTAATTTTTCACATTTTTCCATGAAAAGTGCCAATACCCAATGCCCTTTGGGTTCTAGGTGAAATTCTCACTCGCCAAAAAACAAACAAAAATGTTTCCATAATGTGTATTGTTGTTCATTTTCATCAAATAAACAAAATAAAACCCAGAATAAATCATTTAAGACAAGAAATGAGCATAAAAATGCCTCAGGGCAGGTGTTAATGTTAGTAAAAGAGCCCAAATTTCAAAAAATATTGCGAAAAACAACAATCTTCCTTTATAGAGTGAATGTTCGAGGTGTATCGAAGGAATTTATTTCATTTTTAGAAATTTTAATTTTTCACATTTTTCCATGAAAAGTGCCAATACCCCCCCTTTTGGGTTCAAGGCGAAATTCTCACTCGACACAAATCAAATAAAAATGTTTCCTTGGTGTGTATTGTTGTTCATTTTCATCAAATAAAAAAATAAAACCCAGAATAAATCATTTAAGACAAGAAATGAGCATAAAAGATGCCTCAGCGCAAGTCTTAATGTTAGTAAAAGAGCCCAAATTTCAAAAAATATTGTGAAAAACAACAATCTTCCATTATAGAGTGAATGTTTGAGGTGTATAGAAGAGTTTTATTTCATTTTTAGAAATTTTAATATTTCACATTTTTCCATGAAAAGTGCCAATACCCTCCCCTTTGGGTTCTAGGTGAAATTCTCACTCGACACAAATCAAACAAAAATGTTTCTATGGTGTGTTACGTTGTTCATTTTCGACAAATAAACATAATAAAACCAGGAATAAATCATTAAATACAAGAAATGAGCATAAAAGATGCGTCAGCGCAAGTGTTAATGTTAGTAAAAGAGCCCAAATTTCAAAAAATATTACGAAAAAAAACAATCTTCCATTATAGAGTGAATTTTTGAGGTGTATAGAAGAGTTTTATTTCATTTTTAGAAAATTTAATATTTCACATTTTTCCATGAACAGTGCCAATACCCCGCCCTTTTCTAGGTGAAATTCTCACTCGACACAAATCAAACAAAACTGTTTTTATGGTGTCTATTTTTGTTCATTTTCATCAAATAAAGAAAATAAAACCCAGAATAAATCATAAAAGACAAGAAATGAGCATAAAAGTTGCCTCAGCGAAAGTGTTAATGTTAGTAAAAGAGCCCAAATTTCAAAAAATATTGCGAAAAACAACTATCTTCCGATAAAGAGTGAATGTTTGAGGTGTATAGAAGAGTTTTATTTCATTTTTAGAAATTTTAATATTTCACATTTTTCCATGAAAAGTGCCAATACACTTTGGTTCTAGGTGAAATTCTCACTCGACACAAATCAAACAAAAATGTTTCCATGGTGTGCATTGTTGTTCATTTTCGTCAAATAAACAAAAAAAGCCAGGAATAAATCATAAAGACAAGAAATGAGCATAAAAGATGCCTCAGCGCAAGTGTTAATGTTACTAAAAGAGCCCAAATTTCAAAAAATATTGCGAAAAAAAACAATCTTCCATTATAGAGTGAATGTTTGAGGTGTATAGAAGGCATTTATTTCATTTTTAGAAATTTTAATTTTTCACATTTTTCCATGAAAAGTGCCAATACCCCGCCCTTTTCTAGGTGAAATTCTCACTCGACAAAAAACAAACAAAAATGTTTCCATAGTGTGTATTGTTGTTCATTTTCATCAAATAAACAAAATAAAACCCAGAATAAATCATTTAAGACAAATAATGAGCATAAAAGATGCCTCAGCGCAAGTGTTAATGTTAGTAAAAAAGCCCAAATTTAAAAAAATATTACGAAAAACAACAATCTTCCATTATAGAGTGAATGTTTGAGGTGTATATTAGGCATTTATTTCATTTTTAGAAATTTTAATTTTTCACATTTTTCCATGAAAAGTGCAAATACCCCGCCCTTTTCTAGGTGAAATTCTCACTCGACAAAAAACAAACAAAAATGTTTCCATAGTGTGTATTGTTGTTCATTTTCATCAAATAAACAAAATAAAACCCAGAATAAATCATTTAAGACAAATAATGAGCATAAAAGATGCCTCAGCGCAAGTGTTAATGTTAGTAAAAAAGCCCAAATTTAAAAAAATATTACGAAAAACAACAATCTTCCATTATAGAGTGAATGTTTGAGGTGTATATTAGGCATTTATTTCATTTTTAGAAATTTTAATTTTTCACATTTTTCCATGAAAAGTGCTTATACCCCCCCCTTTGGGCTCTAGGTGAAATTCTCACTCGACACAAATCAAACAAAAATGTTTCCATGGTGTGTATTGTTGTTCATTTTCGTCAAATAAACAAAATAAAACCAGGAATAAATCATAAAGACAAGAAATGAGCATAAATGATGCCTCAGCGCAAGTGTTAATGTTAGTAAAAGAGCCAAAATTTCAAAAAATATTGCGAAAAACAAGAGTCTTCCATTATAGAGTGAATTTTTGAGGTGTATAGAAGGCATTTATTTCATTTTTAGAAATTTTAATTCTTCACATTTTTTCATGAAAAGTGCCAATTACCCCCCCTTTAGGTTCTAGGTGAAATTCTCACTCGGCACAAATCAAACAAAAATGTTTCCATGGTGTGTATTGTTGTTCATTTTCATCAAATAAACAAAAAAAAACCCAGAATAAATCATTAAAGACAAGGAATGAGCATAAAAGATGCCTCAGCGGAGTGTTAATGTTAGTAAAAGAGCCCAAATTTCAAAAAATATTGCGAAAAACAACAATCTTCCATTATAGAGTGAATGTTTGAGGTGTATAGAAGGCATTTATTTTATTTCTGGAAATTTTAATTTTTCACATTTTTCCATGAAAAGTGCCAATACCCAAT
>NW_027287288.1:0-83549 GCF_022747635.1 Hetaerina americana | reverse complement strand
GGGGAGTCAGCCATGTCCAGAAACATGATCTTTCGGTGGCACAAGATGTTCGTGGAGGGCAGAGAAGAGGTCGACGACGAGTCTTCGAGAGGTTCCCGATGATGCCTTCGCGGGAGCGTTCCAGGAATGGGAACGCCGCTGGAACAAGTGCTATCGACTCCACAAGGGTCCTATTCTTGAGGAATATCTAGCTCTAAGATATCGTAAAAGCTGTAACTAAACTTTCCCTTCCTTTCCCTGAGCGCCTACATCAGTACACTTATTTTCCGGACGAAACCCTGTATTAATGCTAGGCTAACAATTTTGGAATTTCATATAATTAAGTTGATGAAGTATACATCTCTGTTACTTATTTAGGTCCAAATGTAGAGAGATGTTTTTTATCTCTTTATAAATCAGTAATAATTTAAGCATACTATACTTCTAATGTTTATGGAAACTAGACGGTATTAGTCTGATCCTTACATTCCTTTTCAGCCTTGGAAAGCGAATTAGAACAACATTTTTACTAATGTGGTAATCCGAGAGGTCCTTTTAATTAAGTAACGTGCATTTAGTAATAATTGAATGCCAAAAAAATAAGTTAATTTGGTATCCATTAATCACTTACCCCTGTTACCTACATTTCAAAATTAGATGGTTAACCTTATGGTAAATGGCATAAGACAACGATGGTTAAAATAAAAAATTAAATCTCAGTGCCAAGATGAAGGTATTCCAATAGCTCCAAATATCCAAGCTCGGTGCACCATTTAAGAGACTAGTAAATTAGATGCTAATGAAATACCTAAAAAGAAATTCTGAAAATTGGCTTAAACATCTGATAGGAATCCTAATGAATCTAGGATTTTCGAACCATACCACTTTAAATGTCCTCGATCTTCATAAAAATCTTCAATCTGTAAAGATTTTTTGTAAGAAATCATTTGTTTTCAATTATTGTATATAAATTAATTAGAGAATCCATTTACATTCATTAAAAACAAACATGCTAAATGCGGAATGTAAAATGTCCTCAGTTAAATATCCCTAATCATTACTTGATAATCATCTGATTTAACTTTCAATTAAGCTGGATCAATTTGCCATTTTGCACAACCAATCACCTGGATTAGACCCAATTTTGAGCGGAAATCGAGAGCATACCGTGCGCTTATTAAAATCCATCTTAATTGCCCGTCTTACCTTCCTCCTCCCGTATCAATTTCAAGGTATCTTCTCGTCTTTGCCCTTCGACTCATCCCTTCGAAAACTTCCACAGACTTCCACCTCGCATACGTATGCGCAGCCACTACGTTATCCCAGACTTCATAGTCTTCGTCCGGATTCCCTTTGTTCACGGAATTCCTCGGCCTTACTCGTTTTATCTTTCCACTTCTCTGCCTTGTGTACACCTTTCTCCTCTCTTTCCCTCGCTATCTCTATCTTCTTCCTTCCAGAATATTCTTATTCATATTTCGCCTCAACTCACTCTGTTTTTTTCCTCCAATACCTCCCACACTCTGTATATTTCTCAATGAATATGCCCGTCTCTTATTTCATTCCCGGATTCACTTGCCAAGTCCCATCTTACGCTACCCACATCGAACATTTCTAAAAGCTTGTGTCGGTGGAGCGGGCAAAGCAGGCGGATGCATTCTGCCCTAGCGGTCGTTATTCTGTTGATCAATTTGCCTACAGAGGTTAAAAGTTGATTAATTGACGTAAAAGGAGTCACGGGATTTGGGTTTCTTGATACAACATCTTGTGGCAAATGAAATTATTTGCTTGGATTTGTTTGCTTAATACGATGTGCGAGCGCGTTTATATGTGATGGATTTATTTCAGACGGAAGCACATTAGCATCCCTGTTCCCTTCAATTAAGCTTAGCCAAACATACATGCTACAATAATTTAATTCAAATAATTATTTATCTTCAATATTTGACTGAATTATAGGGTTCTGAGCACATAATTTTTAATTCTTTGTGCACGTATTGATTTTTCTACATTTCACAACACAAGTAAAAACTATCAAGAACACCACAAGCAAAAGCAAAAGATTTTTGATATAATAATATTCATATCGAATAAAATTATACAAATACATAGTAATAGCATACATTTATTTCCAAATTTTTTTATATAATATTTTTACAAATGGAAAAATGAATTGTAAAGACGGATTTTAATTTTAAAAGAACAGCTTTGATTTCAAGTTGACCAAGCTATGTTGTTTCTATTGGCTGGCCAAAATCTTTCATTTTTTGAGGTTTATTAAATCAGATTTTCATTGAGTTCACCAATATTTGATGTCATCTCACTAATGAAACTCACAAGCTAAATAGGACCATAGTGAAAACCCTAAACTCAATTTCAATCAACTTTAAACAAATAAAACATCTTATCCAACATATTACTACAGATAAACATTTCATAAAACAGTTACTCAGTAATACACGTTTTTGTCTAGTTTTTCATACTTTGTATCAAAGTGAAATGTCATTGTTTAAGTGTTTTTTTTTCCATTAGTGACGAAAACTTTGGGTGTAAAGGGATTTATTTTTAATGAAAGGAGCGTCATTTTAAAAGGACAGTTGGCATATAAGGGATGGGATAAAAAAATAACAATGATATAATTTTTAGGTTTTTTATTTCATATAAAGAGATTCCAATTTATGTATATGTTAAACTTAAATTTTAGGAGTGCCAAAGAATCACACTTTTTTAGTTATTAATAAATACTTCTGACTAATAAAAACATAATTTACAATTGAAATGAAAATGTTTCCAAATATACCATTTAGTACATAGAGAAATGGTGAATGCGGAGAGTTATATAGTATCACTTTAATTGCATTACGGTGATATTTTAAGGGGAAGCGTTGGTTGTCCAAAATTTCCAACGTGAGGTTTATGAGCTTCCTAAAGGTTAATCATGCACCAATAATATGAGCTGATAGCGGGCTACAACGTATTTTCCCCTAATCGATACATATTATCATTTCATAGCTCTCTTTTCCTATATTTTGCTATTCCTCGGTTATGTATACTAGGGGGAAGTTTACTTTGAAGAGCTATTCATCTGAGCTTTTCTTAATTTGATGAAACAAAAGACTATTCTTAAAACTAGTACAAAACAAATTTAAAGCAAAATATTTAATTCACTCGTGTAATTCTGAGGTGCTCCATAAAATAAATCTAACCATACTGACCTCTAATTGAACGACCTTCGTCATCATCATCCATCCTAACGTAGAGCGGTCCCATCCACGTTGATACACCGGGCCAAGGGAATAGGAGCAGGGTTTAGCCAAGGAATGAGAGAACCTCAAAAACGCATTCCGACAAAAGAGAAGCAGTGAGCGTCACATCTATTTGGGCCTGGAAAGGTCTTTCAATCTACGGAAAAAGGAGTCAGGTGAAGGAATTGGAAAACCGGTTATCAGGGCCTATTTACCATCTCTCTCAACGGTTATCGGAAAAAAGCTCCATATAACGTATAATATTGAGACAATTCACAAAGCTATGGCTACAGTACGAGATTAACTCACGAGAGCCAAGAATCTCATAGGCCTCGTGACACCGGGAGTCTATCGAATTCCATGTAAATGTGGTGACGTCTATATGGGTGAGACGGGATGAACAACCAACTCAAGATATAAGAGGCGCCAGAGACATCTTGTCCTCGGACAGTCAGAGAATTCCGCTGCAGAATCAATATGGGCTACATCCTCAAATGGGACAAAACGACGTTACTCCACCGCTCGGCTAAACATTAGAACCGAAACCAAGGAGGCCATCGAGATCCGTCCAGAGAAAAATAATTTCAGTAGAGATAACGATTTTTCTCTCAGAAATGCCTGTAAAACAATTTTGAAAACATAGAGGACCTAGGAGAAGTCATGGTCACTAAGAGAAGCCTTGGGCCAAGCTAGGACGATTGACTAATCAGGCAAAGCGTGTATACGTATACTGTCCAAAATCAGCAAGAAAGTCCCCAGAGAGGAACTTGCTCCTAAAACGGGGATTCCAAAACGTTAGTATCATCTCTTTTATGTCATTGGCACTATTATTCTTCTGTGCCTGTTACTATCGCGGAATGAATACATTTTGAAGTAAACTGAAGTGATATGGAGGTTTCTCGGGTTTCCCTCCGTCCGTGGGTAAATCATTGGCCAATTCCACTCCAGAAGCGAACATGTAAGTACTCCGTCACTTCAACACATAAAAATAACTATCCTGAAAACTTAAACGTAAGCAGCACGGAATTCAGCCCTGAAAAGTATTGACGAGTCGTCTGTTGAAACGTCGGCAGCATTGCCAATGAGTACCGACAAACAAGGGTTTTCCTTTTATTATTAAAAAATATTTATGTTTTACAGAAACCTTTAAGGTGTATATTTTTGCCCAGCTATATTTTTGATAAGTATTTATGTTTCTAGTATCAATAATGTTTTACTTTCAAGAGCGGTGAGAGCATATTCTGCCGGAAGCTCATTTTGAATATCTCTTTCTAATGACGGAACAGGCCATTTTCTATGTGATATTTCAACCTCGTAGGACTCCTTGTGTCCATCTGATTTTCAAAACATTTTTAATGAATATCGCAATATAATAGGTATTTAAAATCTTATTAAGCATAATATTTCGGCAAATTAACTAATCACTCTAAAGCTTAATTGTAAATTTTAATTTTTTGGTGCAATTCTCATTCAGGCTAGCAGACTCGACTCTTTTTGAATTTGAACTAGATTATAGGAGTAGCTATTCGGGAAGGTGACCTAGAGATGACGCCGTTTGCGTCATTAGGGATAGGTGCAACATTAGGCAGGGGTAGGATTTCCAGAGAATTAAAGAATACTGGAGAGAGAACCGTGGTTTTCATTAGCCTGCATTTTAATGTCCCATCCGACGGGGCGGTGGATTTGAAGTGCTCAACACGTAGCAATGCCAAGTTGAGATTAGTATGCCACTGAAAAAACCTACCACTACCGAAATTCGCACCCAGACCTTCGGGATTGGAGGCCACTATATTAGCCACCGCATCGACCAATACCAACTATAGTGTCATGGTAGAGCCATCAGACTTGAAACTAAATGTGTGCAACTTTTCAGCGTGGTTATTAAATAAATAATTCGTGTGAGCAGAAAAAAAAGTTGTTACAAAATTATGTTAGAAAATGGGCATTGGGTGAAAATTAGCAAAAAAAGAAATGAAATGTGAGATGATATATTTCTATATTCTAAAGTAATGCAGATGAATTAAAAAAACAATGATAAAATGACATCCTAATTTACTAGGGAAGAATTTTTATAGTTTCTCTGATTGTAAATTGCCATGACTTTCTGTTTATGAATGAATGGGTACGAGCGATACCTTTCAACTATTTTTAGCTTGAAATTTTTTTCTTAATCTAGTTACGTAATCTGCGTACCCACAACATTTTATCATACTTAAAACGTCTTGATGAAAATTATGACTGTTCTTCGCTTACCACTCACGTCGCAAATTAGTGGGTCAGTTAGCCCATATTTTACCTCCGTTTCTTCAATCAACTAGCTTAATGAATTTCTAGAATCATTCATTGAAGTTATAGTTATAATTTTGCTCTTCAAATCATAACCGCGCGAAGCCAGTAAAGCCTCGCAAAGTAAGATATATACAATTTCTATTTAATCTTCGAAGGATTCTTCCCTCATTACTTCTATCGGAAGAGTCCATTGCATATTTTGACGCAGTCCATTCAGTATGTCAGAGATGGTGTTTGCCATGATGTTTTTCCCTACGCGCGTCAGTTTTGATTCTTTTTCTGTCTGCAGGCTTCGACTCTTGGGGCAATATATTTGTGGAAGTTAAAATTACCATAAATGGATTAGCGAAGTGAAAAACGTTCTGCGAGCAAGGGCCCTCCACAAAAATTTCCCAAGAGCTTCTCTCAAGGACTTCGCTCGGACGGGATGATGGGGGGGAGTGAGAAAATTCAGTGCTCAGTACAGCTTTGCGCATAGATAAATAATTGGCCGGCCGCGCTGGCGGAGAAGGGGGGGGGGTGGCAACGTAGGGCGAAAGCAAGCGGGGAGAGTTGAAGGCAAATGAGGTGTGCTGGACGACGGCGTTGGTGCGGCGAAGTTACTTAAGGCAGCGATGCCGTATTTTACGCCCCTTTCGGCCATTTTCTCGCTTGGGTTATAGGAAAAGATGATTTGATGGATCCCTTTGGAATGCGTTGAGTGGAATTTAACTATGTCAGACGACTAGGTTAGAACGGTAATGGTAGTAATTTCATGCAAGGAAAATTAAAAACTTAGCTTTCGAAAATTCAGATTAATTTTGATTATTTATTATAAATACACACATTGTGTATTTAAGACCTAATATATTTTGATGGATATTTTCCTTTCTTGAGAAAAAGGAGTTCAATTAGAGCGGACTAAATCTTGGTTGGTGCTTTTTCATTTGACAGAAAAAGTAAAAAAGATTGAATGTTTCAATGATAATGAAAGGCCGAACAGACCACCATGTTCTTGTCGATGGATCTGTACTTCACCCGAACGGTTGGTAGTCAATTATACCCACATATCTCAGGAGGCTTCAAATGGTTGTCCTCTGAGTGACCTGGGACCATACGGAGTGACAATTACAATAATTACTATCCATGGGCGGGGTGAACCCAAGTGCTGGTGGTTATTGCATTTCCATTGGTGAGTGACGGTGGAGCGATTGGGAAGTATATAATTCACCCCACGCTCTAAGAAAATCATTTGCACCAAGCACACTGTATCAGGTCATAGTTGAGTTTGGTTAAACTAATACATTAGTGTCCCGGAAAAGAAATCGGGAGGAAATTCACTCTACGAAATTGTTACTGAAACCAAAATTGATGTAATTGATACTGAAACATTCTGTTACTGCTGAGATGACTATGTTAATTCAGTTTACCTGCACCTCTGTCGGCGTTCCTACAGAGGTTCTCGAGGAGGCCGAAGGTTTCCTTCGGTTTGGAGCGAAGATGATGAGATATAGAGGAGGGCGATCGTTGCAGGGCCGGAGATGTAAAGGACTTTAAGTGGGCGGCGAGATGTGGAAGCTGGGAAATAACGTATCAGGGAAGAGGAAATGTGGAGCTAAAGGGAATGAGAGGTAATATCCGGTAAAGAGCGGAAGAAATGTAAACATCTAATCCATTCAAATCTGTACGGTAATGTAACTTTCCAAAGAAAAGGAAACGAAGAACCGACCTACATACACGTGGCTTTTCAAATTAATGCCTCTAACTTCGCTAAATACTTGGACGTCACTATCAGATCGAGCTAGGGTGCAAAATTTCGAGTAGGTGCCGCTGCAATAAAATTCGGCATTTTAGAACGCATATTTCGGAAAGACAGAGGCGTTGAAGTGAATGAAAACATATTATTAACTGCGATTTAGGTCTCAAATTGAATATTTTGTGAGTGATAGACATCTCGAATACGAAGTATTGCTTAATGTGTAAAAAATACTCAGAGGAGAAAATCTTTGATATTTGATCAATTTCACAACGAAATCAAAGAGAACGCACTCTAATACTTATTCTGTTTACCGCTACTTCTTTCATTATTCTGGACTACTTAGTCTGAAATTATATGGTAAATCAAACAGAGACAAAATTTATTATATTTCTAACTCGAGCAATTATAAGGTGGAAGAGTTCGATAGGATTTACAATCAGTTAGAGGACATAATTGCATGTGTTCCTTGAGGGAAATACTGATATTTGATAGTACTGAGTATTTGATAGTGATAAAGGATTGGGATGCGACTTTAGGCGAAGGAAAAACTAGGAGTGAGTTGGGGACCAGAGTTTAGGAACAAGGAATGATCGCGGGGAGAAGTAAATAAACGTTGATGCGTTTTACCAGAAAGGAAAAGGCTAAGCTAAAGGATAAATTAGGAGGTCAAAACCAAGTAGGTGGAATAGCTAACGTATCCCGGAAGTGTTTGGCTCAATATAATCAAAATAGTATGGACATACGGAGAAGAATTGCGTCAGGCAAAGAAGTCTTCCCAAGGGAGAAGGAATTATCGACTGGGACGTCGGGTAAGGATGTAAAGAAAAGACTTCAGTATGATGGGTGCATGCCTTTGAAATGTGAGTGTGGAGCAGGTGATGTGGACAGAAAGAAAAACAAACGAAGAAGTGCTAGATGTGATGGAAGAGGAGAGAGGATTGTTGGAAGTAATCAAGAAGAGGCAGGATCGATGGATGCAGGGAGTGTGTGTTGACTATGGAATGTTGAAGATGTTGATAGAGGGGAAACTGTAAGGCAAGTGAGGAACAGGCAGAATTAGGATAGAGTTATTAAACGGAATGAGAGGAGGTAGTAAGTTTGTAGAATTGATAAGGGGCCTATTATGAGGTTGAATACCGGGTTTTGTTAGTTTAGGAGAGACAAGGGCACTGTTATCACTGCACAATTTGGTAGCTTGTGTCTATCTTAATCCTAATTGAGCGGTTACATAAACCTAAATAATCAACACTATGTAAATTTATAAGGTTGCATAATTTTTCAACTCATACTTGATAAATCCGAACTAAAACTGTTTTTACCAAATAATAAATTATCATTCTCTGTATATTATGCATAGTAGTGTAATGGAAGGAATTTTTATTTGATGGGTGGCATAAATTTGATTATGGCAGGAGAGACGACGATTTGACATTAAACAACAGACTCGACTTTTTCTAAGTCGTCATCACAGACAAGAACCAAAGTCCTGCTTAAATTTCTTGTCTGAACAATTGGTTTTATGGGAATGATATTTAGGATGCATCCTCCTATAGTATTTTGGGTTGGTAGTCTCTTTTTGCATGGTCATATGGAATTTAATCATTCGGAGAAATATTTTAAAAAATGTATTAGAAATTTTCAAAATTAAGAAATGAGGGGCTTAGAAAATTTGCATTTTTATCGGTTATACCCGCCGCGGTGTCAAGTGTTGACACTGGGGAAAATTTTCCCGTAGATAATCATTCCGGTTAAGGCGAATGAATTTAACACTCTTAAATTGTTGCATTGTATTGCGCATATTGCGGATGACTCCGTTAAAAGTTACTGTCGCGGCATCTCTCGCAGTTTCTTTTGTTCATTATTTGACGTAAACGGTGGAGCATTTAAGTTATAAATAAAATTAAAACAATAGAATAAAATACTATTGTTAAATTTATAAATCCTAGGATAATCATCGGTTCAAAGAGGAGCTATGAAAATTATCTGCCTCTTTTATAAATTACTCTTACCCACAGAAAGATGGAAGAAAAAAACCCTTGTACCAAAATGAGACAAGTGGGCTAATTTGCCATTTAGCATTTTTTTGAACGTGTAGATGGTTATTAGAAAGAGCCTAATTGGACTCAACATGCGCCGTAGAGAAGTTAATAGCTATCGTGGTCACAAGGGGCTAAATAGAGGAGAAGATTTGCCCTAGAGAACAGAATGCAGCACTGCCGCAATGTATGGTGTTACACCTTTTAACTCTACGCCAGAGCCTTGACCCATTTCTATCGGAATACATCTAGCGAGCGGTAAAGCAGTGCATAGGAGTTTCGGAAACATTTGAAGATATTTTAACCCAATAGTGCCCATACCAAGGCTTCGTGCGAATGATTAATGATTAATGCCCTCTAAAACTTCCATTCCAACCTCACTGCCGCACGCCCTAGTGGCATTTCAAAGGACATGGCATAGATGTTTTAAACTGAGATTCTGGAAGAGAGAGCCAATATAGCCAATTGGGAATGTATTGAGGTCGCGCCATATGTTTTTACCATTTTCGTTCGGGTTTAAAAAGATGAAATGACTCATAATTTTTCCCTCAGTATTTTTCAGTCTCTCGTCTAGTTTCCGGATTACATAGGGCGATCGATCTTTTAATATTCGCTAAGTCTTGAGCATTTTTCATTGCGTCACCACAAATATGTCACTTTGCTCTTACCGTGTAAATCCTTAAATAAAAAACAAACGGCTCTCTCTCTCTTGGTGTTCTTCCCTGCTCCATTCAGTTACCTGCTTCATGCTAGCTGTGACCAGAAAGATCTCTACGCAGCTCTTTAAAATCATTTTCAAAATTTTATATTGATGGTGAAAGAAACGAAAGAGTAGACTCCTCCCGCTGAGATGTATCGTTGCGCTGTTAATTTAAGCCTAATTTCGAATGTAGGGCATATAGCACCCAGATTTGTATTGCCGATGATGCAAGAGAAAATAATTTTTTATTTGATGATAAACGGCCATAAAAATATTGTACCATTAATTTTAATTTGTACCAAACTGGACAGAAAAGTTCAATAAGACGATTACTGTATTTGATATTTTTTCATGCACTTCCGAAAAAGTGAATTTAACGTTCTAATTTCGCATTTCTGTAATGTAATTGGAGCTGCAAATATATGGTAAAAACGTTCCACCATGTGTTCTATGAAAATATTTAGAGTAAGTTTGTAATACGCAAAAATAAAATAATTTTGCCAATATTTTTTGAAGTTCCATAAAAACTGACAGATATGGATGCATAGCCAGTGATCTAGCAGAACTTCACTCGCAAGAAGGTCGTTCTCAAATCCCTAGCTGAGTGCGTTACTGTGATCATCCATTTAAATCAATGTCAGCACCTTAAGCCAATAGCTTAGGACCCCCTTTACTGTCCAACGCTACTTAATGGAGGTCTCGGTCCCTGTGGATGATTTAATTGGCTGGTGATCCGCGGCGTTACCGAAACTCCGAACCATAATGTACCCTCCGGAAGTACTTTGAACTTAAATCCCAATCCCCAGGGTAGTAGGGAGTTCGTCTTTGCTTTGTAAGGAAACTCAGCTACTCTTATCTATGAGAAAAAGGATGGTATTACACATTTCACACTAGCAGGGAAGATGGGCCTTTGCGCTTTTCCTAATATCCGAAAATAAGTTCACCGAAGAATATCAGATTCTCTTACAGAATTAAAATAAATGAAATTTATTTCCATCTTATCGTGCAGTGCTGGACAAAAATTTAAATGTTACTCAAGACAAAAATGGATGGCGTTCTCACGAAGCAGAGCCTTTCTCTTAAGACTGAGGAGCATTTTCGAGAAGATATAAGTTTTATTAAAGTAAAAATTACTCTGTATAGTCAAAAGTTATTAAAGGGGACAGCATTTTATGGTAACAGATGTCATATAAAAATCTCATTTCACCGTAGATTACAAAATTACCGAACATTACAAAATACACTTGGTGCAAAGGAAAGCACGCAAATACACTGCCAGCAAAGAAACTCCGTATTACATGGATAGATTTAACAAAATATTTTAATATGGGGGTACGATAATTGATTCTAATTTGATTGTTATCCTGACGTCCTCTATCTCCTCTCCAGAATACGATGTATTGAATATCTCTTGCGCAAAACATCTTAAAAGTTGAAGATCAAATTTTAACGCGCTACTTACGGTCCGAAACCCCACTTAGAGGTGAGAAAGAGATGAACACCGGATACATTTTAAAAAGCCATTACATCGACGGTAAATTATAGACAGTAGGCATGCGATTCAGTGAAAATTGGAAATCCATTTAGGCGTTTGTTAGTGGAGCCATAAATTTCTTCAGACAATCTAATCAGCAAAAAAGCCACAATAGAGGAGTATTTACCTCACATACATATTTGTAACTGTAAGTACTACATCAATGGCTGCGGATACCTTGGGCTCTGGCAAAATTAATTGACATTGCGCACTTAAGATAACATATCAATTACAAGAGATAGCACTAATTTTGAGCTCTAGCCAATATACCCACTTTCTGGTTAAAATTACAACTATAAATAATATTGGAGTCTCCAAACAAATATTTCAAATTTGTCCTTGAGCCCCAAGCAAGTTTCACGAATCGCCATAAAGTAATTCAATCTTATTTATTTTCTTCAGCTATTATTTCATGATTTATGAAGATTATATATAATTTTGGATAATTTACGTAGTAACTAAAAACAAATTTTCTATATTTCTATTTTAAAATACAATTATTAGCCTTCCAGCCCCAGTTGGCCTCAAATAGATTAATATATTCATTAAAGGTGTACTCTAATTTGACACTAAATGTAACATCTAACTTACTTTCTTTTTGCCAAATTTGAATGATTCTGAATGCATAAGTGCCGTATAAAAGACCATTGAAACTTATGATGTAATAATTAACGACCTAGTTTTGGTGGTTGATTCAGTGTTTTTAGCAATTTGATCATTATAATTTAGTAATACATACTTTATAATAATTATAATAAGTAGTAATTGTTCGTTTTCACAGGCATAGCGGCCTGTTTATGTGAAGCAAATGATTCGATGCGTGAAAATTTGGGTGCTGATAAAGTGAAGAAGGAAATATCTTGGAACAGAGAAATGATTGGACTGCTCCTTTTTAATGAAGATAAATGACGCTTTTTCATTTGGCGCAACGATCACATAAGAATTCGGCATTGATTGATTCAACATATATCTGAGCAAAATTCCAATTTGATCAACCTAGCTTGACTTGATAAAACTTGATTGGTTGTGAGTAAAAACTGGTTTGGATTGACTTTAGAGTTCGAAATTTCATCTGATGCGAAAATTGGAGTAACTCAAAGTCCAGTCCAAACCATTTTTTCGTGAATTTATCATGAAAAATTCAAAAATCAAATACCTGGTGACCACTGTATCACCCAAACCAGACCGTAATCTAATGAACAGGGTTACCTTCCCGCATTGTCATTTCAAATGGGCGGAAAGGTAAATGCACATACCAGAAGAGGATTTACGCAGAACCTGTGAATACGGTGATCACACTTTACTTTCAAATTCATTATATTCCACATATGAATAAATTTACTCCCAAGCCGTTTGATCGGTAAATAAAATGCTTAATATTTCGTAAAAACTAGTTAAACCAGTTGAAATTAAATTTAAAATACTTCGCCTTTCCACATGAACCACTTTTATTACTACCTAGGTTTCGTTATGGTATAACATCATCAGGTAACGAAATTATACCATAACGAAACCTAGGCAGTAATAAATGTGGTTTATGTGGAAAGGCGAAGTATTTTAAATTTAATTTCAATATGAAGAATTTCCACCAAGTGACGCCAGAAACTGTTTCATTTAGTTAAACCAGGTAAAAATGCAAGGATTTCCATTTGAAACAAAAAAATTATAAACGGTATTGATTCGACGCCCTGACTCATCCGCTTTGGAGATCGAAGTTGCATGTATCTAAAGGGAATGATGTTGAAAGATAAGCAGAGGGCGATAGAGGAGCCTTTTAAATCCAATATAAATATGTTTATTACCAAAACTGATAGTTTTTACTTTCATTTTAGCATGTGCCCTTTGTCATTCAAAAAGTCGAACACCTGGTACGAGAAAACCTTTTCGGACAAATAACCCTACCTCCAGCCCACTAATAGGTGGCTGTATAAATACACACCTTGTCCCCCTCTTCCATACCCCCCTACCTGCCTCTCCTCCTCGAGCCATGCCATTTAAGGAAAAAGTTTTTCTTAAGCGGATAAAATAATACTTTGTAATTCCACAGATTTATTTCACAAACACACGACCCGGGTTTCGACGTACAACGTCATCTTCAGGTACGTCGAAACCCGGGTCGTGTGTTTGTGAAATAAATCTGTGGAATTACAAAGTATTATTTTATCCGCTTAAGAATGAACCGATTCCATAAAATAACGCCTGAAACCATCGATTATAGAAAAAGTTTTTCATGAATGCCACCATGGTCGTGTAATGCATTGCATCGTTTTATGTGGATTAACAAAGTTTTTTCTCTACCCTAATTCCAATGTGCGCATTAGTTTACCACTGCCCCACATTATTTCCTACGCAAATATAATTCCCTTGCGGACAAAAATAACTTTCGTCTTGCAACCCTACGTTTTGCCCTCGGTTTTATTTAAATTTTATAATACTTAACCCTCCGTTTTTTATTCCTAGTATCTTCAATAGTAACTCAAGTCATGGTTGAAATCCATATGTTTCTGCTTCTTATGTATTTGATGGCATGTTATCATTGACTCCAAATGGTTATTTACGTATCCACGCTCTTGTATACACTTTTTTCTTAAATATAACTCATTTTATTCTTGCACATACGACGAAAACCTTTGGAGGGTTAAATTCTTATGGGGTCTACTATTCATAGGTACTTGCCTCTGCTACATAAAGTACAAAAACCCCCATAAGTACTGGAACGTAGTGCTTCCTTAGTACTCATCTTATCTAAATATCTAAATGAAGACGCTTCTATATCCTGATCTCATTAGCTAGGGTTATTTTCCTTTTTATGCCCGTTGAACTTTTTTAATTCCTTGTTAATATACTTCCAAGGCGGGTAAAATTACCCAAATTTCTCTACTCTTCTTTCAGATTCATTTTCTCTCCTCCATTATCTTCAAGTTCGGTATCCTAAGATCAAGGCTCTCTCGGTATCCTGAGATGAAGGGTCCTGATGAGAGGTTGAATTCTGTTCTTTCATTGTTTAATTTTAGGGACTATTTTCCTTGGTCTTACGTTAATAGTGTGACAGTTTTTTCCCTGTAGCTTGATAACTTATTTTCCTGTCACTCTAAGACATTCAAAGATTTTCAAACAATACGAAAAGTTTCCCGTTCACATTTCCAGAGGCTTTCCTTGAATCACCAAGTCCATCCAATTCAGGGACATTCTATTATTTTCCTCTTTGCTTTTATGATTGCTTTAATATAGCACGGTCTAAGTGATTCTCATTTATAAGCAATTGAAAAATTAATTACACTCTTGTGGCAGCATAGCGTAAAATCGTCATTAACCTCTCCACTTCTAAAATATGTTCTTTATGCTATCAAACTTCATTCAGAATATTTACAGTTGAAATAAAAATTAAATTCCGTCTTATTAAATTTAAGAAAATTTAGTTAATGGCACCTTTGTCATAAACTAAAGCGCAGCTTCAATTTCTATCGGCGGTCGTGATTTGAAAACAATTCAGCAAAGATTGTATTCATCCGTGTATTTTAATGATATCATAATAAAAGCTCCGTTTGTTTCAAGATGTAATTAAAGTAAGAGATACACATTCTTAGAGTCATCCGGAAAGCCCAAAAGAATATTTGCATGAGTGAGGTAAAATTGAATGGCTCCCCTAAAGGCAAGAAACGATAAAAAATTTGTACATGCTAGAAATCTTTCAGCACTCCATAAGATTACGTGGAACACTATAACTCTAAAAATCATCGTCCCGTAGAAGTTGTGAGACGTGATGCAGCTTCCGTATAGGCCACACATCGTTTCATTCTCCTCCTTCTATACGTTTTCATTGCGATCCGGTAAAATCTCTTTTGCATACAAAACTCTGATAATGGGTCGTGGTCATCCGCGAACCCTCCGAATCCCAAACTTTGGCAGTAAAAAATATACACACTTCCTCCCGAAGTCACCGACGCGGGATATGCGAGTCATTCTCGCGTTGGGGTCCGTGAATCATAAAAAGTTGCGATCCAAACCCGGGGGATCAATCCATCGTATCGATGCCTAAAAAACGAACAAGGGGAATGAGGGAACGTGACACCGCGGAACGGCCTTTACCGCATTATTCTAGGAATTCTCACAGGGGCTTGTGACATCCGCGGGATCAGAGATGACCTACGACTGTCGTCGGCATTAGGAAAAAAGACTATGGAAAAAAAGAGCCACTTCCTCTATTGGCCCTCTGTTTAGATTATGGTGAGAAATTAAACGGCTATAAATCAATACAAGGTATATCCGTAGTGTGTGTGCTGGAATCCCTCTCCCTCGGGGAAAGGAGGGGAAGAGGGTGGAGACTGACCTTCTGTCACATCACCCAATAAAAAATCTGGAGGAAAAAGAGATTCTTGACGTTGGCAAAAGGATTGAACGGAAACACGACTGAAACGCGAGGGTGTGAAATACTGAGTTCGATCATTGCGGTGTGGGATACATTTTTCATCGGTTGCATAATTTTTTGGATGAAAAAAGCGGAGACGATCGTTGTTTTTTCACATTAACCAAAATAATTCGAGTGGCCCGGAAGCACAAAGAAACTTCTGAGTTCAGTATAGATCGGGGTTGTGGAAATATTTTTACACTAATGTTTATAAATCCAACTTAGCCCTTAATTTTTAATATTTCCCGTCATGCGTACTGGGCAGTTTTGCAGTCTTGCTAAAGATGCAGTTTTGTTAAAGTCTTATAATTTCCATTCATCGGTTGAAAATTTTGGAAAGCTCTTCAGATACGGTTAAGGGTGCATTCATGGATAGTATTACGTAATAGCAATTAATGCAGTTTTTTTCAAACCTGGGTTTGGTGACTTCCTGCTATTTTAGATCAATTAAGTTACCCGAAAAAGGCTTTTATGAATTCTACTTGCGCATAGCAGAGGTGTAACTTTCATAAGTATTCCAGATATGTAAAATTTCTAATACCCTAACAGTACCTAGGCGTTCGTTCTGCATTTTTGGGTCATTATTCATCAATGAAAACTTTCGTAAAAATATTGTCTCTGTAACCGCTTAAGCAGATGGTCTACCATTTGCGGAAAGACTGATTGGGTAATATTTGATAAACTCCAAAAATATGCAAAATGTATTCCAACCAGTAAAACGCCCAATTAGGATGTAGGCCTTAGAGATATTTATTTCTACTATTCTAAGCGCTTTCTTTTTCAATTTATTTATTGAAAGATTTGCATACAAAGTATTAGTTACATTTTTTCCCAACGTATGCGTGAAGTACTTAATTCAGAAAATCAATTAAGTGTAGGCATGATGGCAGATCGTATTGGCATTGATAAAATGACAGTGAACACCATTATCACTGAAAATTTGGCGATGAGAAAGATTTGCGCTGAACTCGTCACGAACGTCTTGATGGACGACCAAAAATAGAGTCGAGTGTCTGCTTGCAAAGATCTACAACGTGTTGAAGAAGACCCCTACTTTTTGGGCAATGTGTGGACAATAATTTCTTATTTCCAAAAGTGAATTCCTTCCTCAAAGGACACCATCATAGGACTCTTGCTACTTTCAAAGAAGCTTGTAGGCGTACCATTAAGGACCTTCCAAAATCCGCTTACCAGAGTCTTCGAGTCGCGTAAAAGCCCCTGGTAAAAGTGTGTTGACGCTCAGGGGATGTGCTTTGAAGGATTTTGAGGAATTGTGGCAATATCTGAAATTAATATATTTTTCCGAAACTTTTCCCAATACTTTTTATACAAACCATAATTAATAGAGGGTACAGTAAGAAGTAAGTCAAGTGTCCTGTGACATTATGAATGAAATACTATAATAATAATACTATCTCAGCATGGGATAAAAATCTTGAAAAATCAACATTTTATGAGAAAAAGTTTACGTGAAGAATTTGAGTCTTGAAATACCACCGTTTTTAATTTGATTTAAATGTTATTTTCATGAGTTTGATGATCGTTTATTTTTTACCTAATCCGAAATATTTATTGTAAGCAACTAATTTTGAAGAAATGTAACCATTTCTTTAACTGATATTTTACTAGAATGGCTTTATTGCTTTTCTCGTATTATTGACGGAAAGGATTTTAGAAGAAATGTGTTCAATGCCAGTTAAACTTACCGGATTAAGAAGTCGAGGAAGAATTTACACTTTTCTGGTTCGATTAAGGGGCGGATATACTGGGGCAATGGAAAAAGCAACAATTTTTTTTTACTCCACAACGCAAAGAATTCAATAGGCGAAGTGCACTGAAAGCAAACCAGGGATATTTCTAAAAAGGGCGGTAATGAAGTTGGAAACGCAAAAGGAAAGGAGGGCGGCTGAAGACGAAATGGAGTGAGTCGTCGGGAAATGGGAAGGAATCGCAGCCGTACGCGAGGCATGGCGAACGGCGATGGAGTGGGTTCGTTACCATAAGAAATTAGGAAAGCCACTCAGACGACGTCGAAAGACAACACTTGCATTAGTGTTTCGTAAGAAAGGGGGCTAAAATGTACGTAATTTAACTATTCTACCTTAGGTTTTTGAAAAACCTCTTTTAAGGGGGCATTAAAGAATTCACGCAGATATAAAAATCAAATCGCCCGTAGGTGTTTGTTCCTTCTTTTTCGTCCAGCATAGTGACCTGATAAAGCACTTAACTTTTTAAGGAATACATTTACATCTTATACGATCAAAATATTACTATCTATACTTATTTTAATGAAATATTACACTTTGAAGGTTAAATTTTAGATCATTTCTTGCAATTACTCCTAATATATTTATGATGATTTGGTTATTATGCAAAATTAAAACTTAAACTCTGTATTTTATCAGGATGGTACAGTATTAAATGACATTTTCACAGAAAACTTGAAAGTTCTTATTGCTCAAATTTAGTTTCCGTCAAAAGATCCGCATAGTCCAGGTGATAGCAAGTTCGCAGGCACACAATAGGATCCACAATACCCCGAGAGCTACTTCCTTCACGGGAGTTTGCGGACCACCTACCAAATGTCAAGGGTGAAATTAGAACTGAAAACTTTAATTTATCTCTGGATATACTTGGTTTCATCAGAGCGATGTATTTTCAATGGGTGGGAGCTCTATAGTGCTCACAGAAATTCATGGGGTTGCATGAATTTACACGAATGAAGTTAGGCTAAGTGTAACGTAACGTGGTAGCCTGAAAGTTAGGCTAAGTGTAACGACATTAATGAAATTATAATAGCATATATTTCAGGATACTTTAACCAGAGGACCTCAAATATTATAAATGCTCCCAAAGCAATGTACAAATATTTTCTTGGGAAATGTCGACAATAGCGTTCACACCCTCTGTAAATACGGTAATATGAGTCTATATTAACTGCAGGTGAGTTTTTTAATTGAGATTTGTTCCGCCTGAACAAAAAAAAGGCGACTTCTTTGAAAGTAAAGTGATAATTTACGTTACGTGGCCCCTTCTATGCACAAGAAAATTGTCTTTCTACTATTTTTATTTGTACTCGAATAACGTCGTTCAGTATAAATTACGACCATATAAGAATTGGGCAAAAAAAAATAAAAAAAAATTAAATGTCATCAATTGAAAAGCCGCAATACATTCAACTTTTGCACAATCAATTCAATATAAACATTTTGTCGCGAATAACCTGGTATATTAACGAAGTCATTAATTAAATGATAATGACCTGGACTAGCTCCAGAGCGCTGGAGAGATATTAATCAGATGTATGAGGAATTAATATCAGAGAGTTTATAGGTTTTATGTTGCTAAATGCTTGTTTGAAAAATTTAATAGTATTCCTAAATTTTTCAAAATGGAATTGTTTGTATAGCTACAGAGTTAAAATGACGGGTACACTCTATAGATACGTCTGTAGATAGTTTGACATCGTGATTAGTGGAATAGATTCCATGGAGGCTGTTTAAATTTTTGGTTGCATCACCCTTTCTCATATGTCTGGGTGAAGTCTTAGCAGATGGAGGAAGGAGGCTATTAAATTTTAAAAATCCGTTGCGTTATAGTACATTTTAATTTAAATACTATATATATAATATTCTCGAATGTTTTACTATGTAACTCTCGACTGGTTATTCTGACTATTTCAGTTTATATTTCGGAGGAAATATTATAAGTAGTATACAAGTGAATGCCCTTAACTAGTTAGTCTTCATGTACTTTTGGGAGGAATCATGATCAGTTTTATCCACGGTATACCTTCTGAATAATAACTTCAATCTCTTTTGGTTTTCTCCAGCGTAACTTCATGGGATTCACTAAACGTTATGAAATGAATGAGTAGTCCCAACCACTGTGACCAACCTCCCTTTCCCCGCCCTGAAGGTATATGTTAACTTGTATTCTGTAGGAACTACCTGATAACGACGTTCAACATCGGAACCTAGGTCGTGTTCTAAAGAAAACGTATGTGGAAATACAAAGTTACTCATTTCAACATTTCATATCTTTCTACTTACCTATCTTTAAAACTAGTTTCAAAACGTTCGGACCCGTGAAAATTAGTACCATTGCATCAAACACTTTAAATTCGTATTTTAATTCTTGATGAGTACTGCAGTCAAGTATTTGATATGAGTTACTTAAAGGAAAATTGCACCTAATTCTACAGCATAGCATTTACGAGCGTATCTGGAAATAGCATCCTGCGTTTTTTTTTACAGAAAATTAAAAATATTCAAAATTAATCTCCATTGCAAAGACCAGGGAAAATAAAATCAATGATTCCACATGAATTAAAACAGTAACCCATGAATTATCGCCAGCTGATCTTTAGTGTATTTTTGGCGATCTCAATGTCTTTAAACTTAACGTCAATAATTAGTTTACTTTCAAGGTTATATCATGAGGCTGACTATAAGCAATAAGTGACGAAATTAAGAAAGACCTTTTTTTTAGAACTTATGGTAATTTTTTGGATTAGTATGCTCATTTAATGTCAAATAATCAGCGTCATTTATATAAAGTCCTGCCTTCATTAAAATTGGAGGCTTACTTTGTTTACGCTTTAAATTAAGGGATGAATAACCTTTGGACCAACTTTTATCCTTTTCTGCTCGCAGTAGGGTAGCAAATGTGCTACTGCAGCGAGGACTTGGTGTTTGATATTCTAGATGGTCTTTGTGTACCTATTTGGGTAATCCGAGGAAGGTATTTATGGCCCATACGTCCATGCCTCGCATGGGGCTGAAACTTAGCGTCACGTGGCAACCCATGTCTTACGTCAACGGTAAATTCCCTCTGCTGATCTGTAGTGATGCGAATGATTCATGTTGTCCGACGAATCCCATATTGTATCTAGGGTTAACTATTTTGTGCATTCTGTACATAGCTGCAAATACATAACCACGGTCACTTAAAAAATTATATTTTCATTGCATTTTAAGTGATTGGAGCGGTAAAATATAAAAGTAAGAAACATTTGTTTAGTTTTGAATAATTTTCCAAAAAGAAGATGGAAATGAATTATCATGAAATAATCAGTACGATAATTAAATAGTGTGCTCCAGGTATCATGTCAATCTTGAATTTAATTTCGAAAGTTACAATTAATCACAGTATTTCTTAACTAATAATGATATTTCTATAGTAAAACAACATTTTGATTATTATGTTCTAATTCCAATATACACGTATCACGCCTGAAACTACGCAGCTGTTAACTAATACTGGCATTTAACTACCATTGATGAAGTTTCATACAAATAAGCAGCCAAAATGAAGAATCATAACTGAAACTAGGCCATTTAAAACATTTGTTAATATTTATAAGAAGTGGTGAGCAATTATAACGATGTTATGACGAGTGTTATGACCGTTTTCATGCACTGCAAGTATTCTTTATTAGAATTCAAAATGTTGAACTCTTCGAATGACGGAATGACAAGGACTGGAGTAAATACTCTAGAGCAATGCTGCTGATGAAAAGAGTAAGCTGAATTTTCAAAAGAAAGTTTTCAATTTTCGCCATAATATTTTTATTCCAAAAAATATGGTCGGTATAGAAAAATATCTGAATGAAAATAGCTATCCTTATTGAGCTGTACTATTCTTCAAATATATTACATTCAAATCAAGTCGTTTTGATTACTTTTAGATAAAAGTAGTGAATGAGAGTACTTTCAATATCATCTTTGCCTGAAAACATTGCCTAAGAGTCAATCTTGGTTATATCAAATAAGGAAACTGATCCCTATTTAGTGGTGGGGTATAGGCATATTAACATACTGATGTGTTTAACTGCTCGAGGCTTTTATTCTTAGTTTCTTATTTATTTAGATGACCTAACCAATGATGAGTAATATTTCAGAGATACCTTTGCTTGGGATAAAATAAAATCAATACTATTACGCTTTAAGATGGTAGACTGAAAACAGTCAAGCGTTTCCTCTTACGTAATGTATTGAAAATATCATTCTACTAATAAAGAACATGAATGAGATAAAATATATTTATTATGTTTTTAGAGAATAATCCAAATATATATTAATATAAATATGTAGATAACAGTAGTTTTTTTAAAGAATTTGTGGAGAAAATATAAAGACAAATCAGGATGCACAAAGCACTAACCAAGCAGTAATGCATTCCATTTATACAATCAATAGTATTAAAAATAATTTTTAACGGATTTGTGATACCTTCAGAAAGGATTAACCGAAATCCAATTTAAAGAGAAATGAATTGCTCGTTAATCATACCAATGAAGAAGAATAACTTTTGCCTTGGACCTAAATTTAACGAGTTAGAAAAAAGCGCCCATTGAAGGTTTGTAGCTTTTTTTAAAGACACTTGGGCATTATACTGTACAAATGGACCTTTAATAGGTCGAGCGAAAATCCGGAAAAGTAACTCACAAATCAGGGAAGCCTCGCTGCTCGGTGCTGCAGAGTTTCAGTGTAGGAAAAGGTGAGCAAAAGCGTTGAAAATTACATGCACGCAGAGACTAAAAAAATCATCGTATATTGTATGCCTAAAAGTGAGAGTATTACAATAAATGATTCGAAGGATTCTTCTGAGAAACTTTAATTAACTCAAGCTTTGTTAAAGAAATTCATAATATTATTTCACGATTGGTTTTTCTCTTGTATTTATTTTTGTAAGACTTCTGCAAAGAACCCTTAATTGAATAACCTCGTCTTTTCAGATAATTTATTTATGAAATTTTTTTAGATACAAATTTGCTGTCATAGATTGATAATACTAATGAAAACACTTACAGTATACTATGGTCAAAATCTTCAATTCGTATTACCTGAAATTCGTTACCCACGCACTCAGGCCACAAAGTAGTTCATAAACTGGGATACCAGAAAGCCTAAGTCGTGCCGATGCAAATTACTTTGTCTTAACGGATGGATAGCCTACGTGGATGATATAGGAGATTACTTATATATTTAAATAACTGATACCAACATTTCCATGATTTAAATGATGAATTCAATGAAAGGTTTTCAAATAAAATCGTCTCTTTCTATAAACATTAAATAGAAAATTTCTAACTCTTAAGACCCAAACAGAATTGCTAGTAAAACTATTGCCTTTTCAAGACAAACATTGTGGTGGGAACTGGAAAATATGCAGAGTTTGACTGATCGTGGATATCAATGAATGAAGATAAAACCAGATTTTATATTTTTCTATACTAATTTTAGGACCTGAGCCATTTAAAGGTCAAACTGTCTCCGTTTACATCAGATTATTCTAAAACCATGTTAATTATTAGGCTTGAGATAGTGAACATCCGATAAAATCACCCAAACTTGATTGAATATGATTTTCTTCACGTTTTAAAAGATTGATTTTGGAAACTCAGAGGTAACTTCTTGGGCCTTTTTAATTTCCTCCTTTTGAAATAGTGTATGGAAGTAATCATGTTCAGACCCCGCATTGCGATGCCTTCGGAAATTGAGTTTTTAAATGAATACTCAAAAGATAGGTGATAGAGTTCATGGGCTAGGTTTTTGTGCCCTCTCGCCATGCAGCTACTTTCGTATCGCTAAACCGCCTGCCACTAATCATGGCGTCCTCCCGACGACGACCCCTCTTTCGTGACGAAAAATCCTAAGCCCTACGCTTCCATGGCCTCCTACGCGCTCTCTTTATTCTAGTTTTTTCATTTGACCATGAAAGGCGACCTGGCTCATCCCATTTCCTCCCTGTTGGAATAAAACCCTCTCCTTAAACACTCTCGCGATAGTATGAATTAATCGAGGGAGCAAAAAAATTAAAAAATTTGGAGGAAAAAGTATATTCGGGACCCTTCCCCCTCTGAGTGAAGCCTGAAGGTGGTAAGGGTGAGGAGAAAGAGAGACGGAGATGGGGTGGGGTGCCATCGTCAAATTAACAAGCATCGATTCGAAACTCCACACTCTGCATCCGAGTCCGAGAAGTGTTTCGCTGGAGGGGTAACCGGGGATGGTTAGGAGAAGGGGAGGTACATTGAGAAAGGGGAGGGGTTGACGAAGGGAAGGAGAGGGGGAGATGAAAAAGTGTGGTAGGTGGAGGGTAGGGTGAAGGAGGAGAGAGGGGTTGAAAAAATAAAGCTGACGTGGGAGTGCGGAAAGAGGGTGCCGCCCTACGTGGGACCCGTTGTCACCCGACGGGGGAAAAGGAGAGTTTGATGAGCGAAGTGTTTTGAGAAGAGGGATTTAATGAATCGCTCGAAGTTCCATATCATGGGAATTTGAGAGCCACCCACCCTCCTCTTTTTTGTTCTATGGCTCACATATCCTCTCCTTCTCTGCAAACCTTATCTCTCCCGAACCCCCCTTACCTCTCTTTCCCGGTCGCCATCACCAATGGACACTGATGCCATTTTAAGAGGTGACATTAGGTGGTTAGGAATGTATAAAAAATGAGAGAAGGAGAGAGAGAGGACGAGACTTCCTCCCAAGGTCTTCTTCATACGGCGGTGACGGAATGTTGCATCATTCTTTTGACGCGAGCGGCTCAAAATGCAAATAGCACGTATCGGATTTGCTTTTGGCTCCTTGTGGGGGCGGTGGGTTTAAGTCTGAAATAGGGATGGAACCGGGAGGGCTGTTAGAGGACAACGGGGTATGCGAGGTGGCTCCAGTAGGTACGTGTATTAAAGAAATGTGCTAAAGACCCCACAGTTTTACCCCCCAGCCGATGGACTGCGCCCTGCAGTTACAATGTTCTCCTCGTGGTACCCCTAATAGTAATCGGTATACTTATTAAAAATTCTGCTACCGTCGGCATTGAAATCTGAGCCCTCGGGGTGGAAAGCCTGGGCATCGTGCCAACCCGATACCAGAGGGAGACGAGTGGAAGCGAATAACATAGTGTTACACGTGACATCTCCCGTATCGGTTGAAGAGAGAATTAGAAAGATTATCAATTATAATTAGAAAGAAAGGGATTATTTTTTATTCAGATATCTTATGATATAAATGTAATTGAATTGTTGAATTCAGGAGTCTACATTAAAAGGAAAAGACTCACATTTTTAAGACATTCGGAATGGAACAGAAAGCTGTTGTAAGGGAATTTTAATTAATATAGCAATAAATGTTACTTTATTCATTGACATTTGAATGCGAACTGCTATGAAATATGGGCTAGATAGAAGCCCAAAGTTTCCAATGCATTGCCCTCCTACTATTAACTCTTACTTAAAAATATGAAAGGTGTCGATTCCATAGACAATATTTGCTATAATATTGACACGTTACATGTTACCAGCCAATAGTTCACACCATCTTCAATTCATTCCTAAAAGGAATTTCATCACGAAAACAAACACAGTAATAGAAGTTAGGCACAAATGTCCAGTATTCCTAAGATAAACTCATTTTAAAATATTAATTTGAAGTCAGCTACTGAAGCATATTTAAGTATTCGGGATTACTTGAATTGAATTCATTTTCAACTATCATTATGATTAAGTCCGATTAAAACTTTTCCTGCTTAGTCTGGTTATAGCAATGACTTATTAAATATCTCATTTATTCCAGATATTTTCCCCATGCTTGTGAAAAGTCTTTCATATCCGGTCTCCTTTTCATCAGTTACCCTCCATTATTCACATCTTTTCTTCTCAACTTTCTCATTTTCTGTTTTCTTGCTTCAGCATCCAATTTTAGGTTTTAATACCCTCGGCCTAATATTTGAGTTTTCACTCCGCGATACTTTCTATTCATGTTTGCATTAGTTTCTTTATCGAATAGATTCTGTAATTTTCCTCCCGTCATTTCCAGAGAATACGGAAACAGTTATATCTACATTTCCAGGTTCATTTCTGCGTATGCCGGAAGAGATTTTACTAATTGTTCTTTTAGGTGGTCCCTAAATTAAAGTGGCTTTCGTTGATAGCGTGTTGAGACAAATTATTGTTTTGTTGGAAACATTTCATTAAATCAGGAATCTGTCTGGTCGAGACAAAAATATCAATGATTTTATACGGTACCATTGGATACAAACTTGGGATCTAAAAGAGGCACACAATCGGTTATAATAGTGAACAAAATCTAAAATTTACACTGTAAATTAACACAAAATTCTTTTTTATTAATTAAAAAATATCTACGGACTAATGTCTAGACGATACAAATTTCAGGTACTTAAGGCCAGAACGTACAGGGGATTTCTCGGTATTTCTGAATTCATTAGCCACTATCTGATGGGAGACAAGATCAATATCTGATAAGATTCTTATTCGACACATGTTTATTTCACATCAGATATAATGTTTTGTCATTTGCATGTGTACTCATGTGTACACACCTGCTTACATGTTTCTTGTGGCCGAAAAATTTGAAAGATTACCGCCGTCTCACTATCAGATTATGAAAGAGCATTGGTGAACATGCATGTGTGTTCGTGAACAAATATTTATTTTGCGGAATATATAGATATATAAGATATCCTTCTAGTAAGCTCTCTTATTCTCCATTATCCATTTATCAAACCATATGAGAGATTCTGGCGACCAACACCTGAGAGGTTCATTTTATTTTCGCACGAGCGGACCTAGTCAAAGTTTTTACTTCAGGTTTCCTTGCAACGCTGAATGATCCTGAAAATCATGATTCCTAGTGAAACATTTGCATTGTGAAGTGAATCTTAATCATGGAAAAAACGTTCGCAGATACTTCTCAAATATAGTTTTGAGTCACGCCTTGGTATTTTATTGATAGTTAATATTATGATAAAATAGTTTGTATCAACTGGAATATTATAGGAATGAAATATTTTGCTAGCAGTGAATGTTATCTTTGAAATACACGTCACAATGAGGAGTGCATTTTTTATTTTAAAATCAAGTGCGGATGGCACGGAGTATTTTGAAGGTGTAAATCTTCTAAGGGTGTAAATTTTCAGTTCTAAGTTTATTTTCTAATTTCAATGCATACTATATATTAACCCAACCCAACCCAACCCCCTCACCCCCTTGTTCATTTCCTATTGGTCCCTTTACCTCTCCTTCCCCCACCTCTCCCCCGCACATCCTCTCCGCTCTTCCCCGAGAACGCCATTCTGAAGACGACAGCCGTGCTGTCGAAACGTCAAATAACATATTGTGAGTGTCCTTTCTATGTGTCTCTATATTCTACAAATCTACATCCGTGTTTATATATATATATATATATATATATATATATAGAAAAATATTGAAAGCTATAATCCAATAGTGTAGTTTATATAGATATATCTACGCTTCCTCTACCCCAGGCACCTACTCCTTCCTCACGGCACAGAAATGATGTCTATAACTCAATATTTATAGATTCCGTCCTTCTTGATTTCTTCCCCCGTCGATCCAAAACCCCACCATTCCTTCCCACTTCTGTTCCCCTTATCCCTTCCCTTATCAACTAACATCTCCTTGCCTTATCCTCCCCTCGCTCTCTTCTGTGTGGAGATGTGACCATATTGATCCTCTAATGACGATAAAATCCCGAGAGATATGTCTCAATGTCTACTTCAGATATGCCCGTAGTTCCTATCTCTCGCTTTGACGCTTCGCGCGTTCCCTTTCCAAGGGTGAAGCATGTTCTTCCGCTGGCGGCAAGTCCAGCAGGCAATGAACACTATGCTCTCTTATTCTGCCTGCGTCCTTCTGCGTTATTACACCTCCACATATATTTAATCTTACAACAAAATTACCGTCAATATCCCGAGGTCTGTATGAAGCCTTCTTATCCGCTTTTCATTTCAGACTATGGTGTTATCACTAGGAGGTCGGCAGCATTCTGTACTTTGGCATAATAAATCATTTCACCGTTCCCGTCGTCCTACTCCCAGTAGGGAGCGTAGAATCAATCATATTGGTAGTTGACGAGTTTATTTCCCTTGCCGGTCTTCCTCCCATGTGTGCTTCGACTAATTAACGTTATCAAAGCACTCTTTTCCTTTTATAAAAATTTTACCTTGGCTTTCGTTTTAATTTAGAAATAAGAGTTCTCAAAAAATAATTTCATTCAATTGAAATGATAGTGGACTGATTATTGATATTCGTTAAAATTTCACATTCCAGGGACTTTTGATAACAAGCTAAGAATTCAAAAATTTTTCCTTGTTGAATTCTTTTACAGCGTGACAATCAAATGCATTTTTTACTGCCTCTGTTTTGAGTTTGATGCAATAAATGTAAAATATAATGTAAAATAGTTCAGATATCCATTTCAGTGAGAGATTTTTTATTTGTTAGTAGCTTTGAATCCATAATTGGGATGTGAAATGATTTTTGGAGCATTTAATAACTTTTCGGGTAAAAAAGGCTCTTGTTTTAACAGTAGGCAGTGGATAAAACTCTTACCAGAATCTATTTTGTCTAATGTAAATAGAAGATTAATTTCTACGATAAGTTATTTTGAGGGTCTGTTTAAATTTTTTCATTGATAGTCGCATGTAAATGTTCACGAAGCTTATTGGCTGAATCAAAGTTCCATTTTGAACTAATTGTTATTCATTTTCTGGGCGTGGTCTGCTTTTCTTACGGCAGGATCCACCTTTCAGAGATTTGGTTCAAAACTTCAATTTGGTTTCCCGGAGTGCGCTGATCCGATGTTTATATTTAAGTCCAAGCGAGTGACGTCTTTCGATTTAGCTGGCCCGTTAGTGTACCGGCACTGCACGGATCAATGGACTAAGAAGACTAGGAAGGCCGTATGGTCTGAGTTCCCCTGCGGAGGAAGCCACCCCAACAACGGTCCCCATCTCCGGGTCGGATTTTCGTCCCGTTTCTTCCGCGTCGTTCCGCATCCGTTCCCTCCCTCTCTCACTTTTTCAGCTCATCTTTCGAATCTATTCGTCTCCTATTCCTCCTCCACCCCGCCGCCTCCCTTCCCAATGCGCCAACAGACTACGATCCGGCTGTCACTTCCGAGGTCGCCTTGCCCAGTCCACTCCCGATCTCTTTCGTCGACTTCGGGGGGCGGGGGCGGGGGGGGGCGAATCGGAAGGGAGGTTATGAGCCTCAGCGAGCGGTTTTATCACGATTCCGCATTTCTCATTCGCTCTCGGTCTTTCTCATTCTCTCGTCTCCTTCCTCCTTTTTGCTCCCTTGAGGATTCCGAAACTCGACTTCCTCCTTTTCCCTCTCCCTTCACACCCTTCTTCCTTCAAACCCCTCTCCCTTTTTTCCTTCTTGCCTTTATGCTCCCCTTTAATTTCTCCCGCCTCTCTCTGGGGAACTTGCTCCAAAAGAGAGATAACTTTGGCGGGAGAAAATGAAGGAGAATCCGCACCCTTCCTGAATGCTATTATGCCGGAATTTTTCCCGAGGGTCATTCACCAATCGGCACTATGGGGTTTTTTTCTGAGCGCCCATCTCGACCGCAATTTCACAGAGTGGCGAACTTTCCGCAATGATAAATTCCTCATGGAATCATCACCAGGAGAGATATGTAGATTATGCGTTTGGATTTTAAATTTAGAACCAATCCAATAATCTATACACTTTGGCGTATGATGATAATCTCGTTATTGATTCTTAAATAACGAGAGAAGTTATTCGTGGCTTTGTAATTAGCATTATTGATTCCATCTCACTTTATTTTAAGTCGCTCAGCAAAGAATGAATTATTTTAGAACTCGCTCAGCAATACTAGGAGAGACCAATACGAGAAGTTAAGGGATTTTTGTCTGCAGAAGATTCTTGCACGTAAATTAATTTGGACCGTCACGTAGACATTATATGCGCGGAAATTACTCTGAATGTCAATCGCTATTGATTTAAGTAATAAACGTTACCATTACCCCCTGTTTTCAAAATAGAATATAGATGCTGATGTAAAATTTCATGGTTTAAAGTGATAAATAGCGACGAATAAGGTCATTTGGGCAGGAATTGGTAGTTTGCAAAAGTATATACCAATCACGAAAAAGAAAAAAAGATGAAGAGAACACCTACTCAGGAAATACGAAAGATTGATTCACTTTAAAATAATTAATAATTAACAAGCATACGGGAGTTCGGGAAAACATCTTCCTGAATGTATCATAAAAGATAAAAAGACTCTTGCTTGTCTCTCCATGTCTTTACAGGTAAGGTCAGAAATTCAAAGACATTTCATCTTAAAGTTTCCCTGATATGAATAAAAATTACTTAACTAACTCTATTACATCTATTAAATAAACAAACATGCAAAAAAATAATATTTACTGGCTAATATGTTATTATCTTCCATCAGATTCCTTAAGGTGGGCATAGAACGGTAAGTCGTACTGAAGGCAAAGGCACTTCAGGAGATTAAAAGTATTCATTCTAGCCCTTACTATATACTTAACAGAGCGTTTTGCAAAAGCCTCAACAATCCGTCCGAAAGAGCATCGTACAACCAACCGTTACGAAATCGATTGGGAACACATTTGCAAATGGAGCCTTCGAGTAAGGCTTCAAGTCAAGGCCTCTCGGCGCGTACTCGTAAAAGGGATGCTGTAAATAATTTCGCAATCTGAATCACATCCGACGGAGGTTTCTCAATCTGTTCCCCAGAGAAAGACTCCCCTCTGTATTCCCCTATCACGAGAAGCATGTATCTCAACGAGGAGGGGAGACGGAGAGGGTGGTTTGAGCGCGGAGACATGACCGAGGAAGGAGTTTGAGTGTACTCCCTGCTTCATATATTTCAATTTATTTTAAGCGGGAGCAGTTGATCACAATTCAGGTGAATTTACAAATAGTCCCTCTTGACTGATTAACGAATGTAGGTGGAGGAATTTGGAGGTGCTCCACGTGAAAAGAAGCCATAGACCTTTCCTAAATAAAATATAGCCACAGGTCATTTAATTTTTCCTCGGCCAAGGCTTCCAAGAAACGCTTGAATCCAACAATCCAAAGTTAATAAAAATCGGCAAGAACGACATGGATCTCTGCTTTTACGATGCCTACCGGTAGTATATACTAACATGACGTGAAACTGAAGTTTTAGTCACTTAATCCTGTTCTTGTCTCAATTTCTGCTCAACATATAGACATGTGCTTGATGCAATAGTCAGTTTGTACCATTTCAACACCTCAAATACAAGGTGCTTATTTATATTCAGGTATTCATAATTAATAGATCAATAATATGTACTCATAACTATAAACACCGGTCTCAAGCTTCAAAGCAGCTTTTCATCTTGATGTGACTAGATATTCATAGCATTTCATAGGATGAACTCTTTGTGTTTTGCTGTGATGTTAATGATATAGAGATTCATTTATCCTCTTATGCTAATAAAGTGTATTGATCATCACATAATAGAATGGGGAGAATTTCGATTCAATTCTTTCTTCATATTCCTTATCACATGCAGTCAAATCTCGAAAATTATACCGTTTGTCTGGACGTGGATGATTTCATCCACGCCCGAACAAACGGTACAATTGTCGAGATTTGACTACATGTGATTTAATTCACTTTCATAATTTCTAATTAATTGACAGAAAAACAAAACCTGTCGAGCGCAGTTATCTTCCTAATCCCTAAACAGACGTTCATCGATGCACAACAAAATCAAACTGGCGGGACATTTTTAGACCTTAATGCTAATCATTAATATTCTGTCGCTTTATCAAAAAGATCAAATATAAATATGAAATCTGAAATATGAAATATAATTGATCTCTTGGGCATTTTCTTCGACTGTCAATCCCTAATTTTTTTTCATGCATATAAAAATTTTGATTATTTGATATCTTATGTGATTGTCTTCATTTGACCAGACCAGAACCACATATTGTCTGGGCGTTTGCCCTATCTTATAATGCTGCTTCGGTGCGACATCGTCCACCCCTTCAGCTGTAGTAGTTGTACAATTTTACATGGGATATCATTCAACGAAAGTGTAAGTGACGAACGTGTACCTTTCCAGTGTTAGTGAAGGAGAAGTTGAAAGAAAGACCACTAGTGGGTCGGCAATTGGCCGTAAATTAAGAAGAGAAACTAAATTAAATTACCTTAACTTAAGGGCTTGAACATGTTGCCCATTATCACGTCAACACGACGGAAAATGTAAATTAATCCTAAACATTTTTAAAAAAAAAATAAACATCATACTTTAACTCTGGTCTACAAACTACAATTTATGGTTATGTATTGATATATATATATATATATATATTTTTTTTTTTCAGTCTCTTTTTTTTATTGGTTTGTTTTTTTTTTTCTTTCTCTTTTATTATATCATTAATTTTGTTTTTTTTTTCTTTTTTTTTTCTTTTTTTTTTGTGTTCTTATATTTTTATTTATTATTTTTTTTTTTTTATTTATTTATTATTTTTTTTTTTTCTTTTTTTTTTCTCCTTTTTTTCCGATAGGCCTTGGGTTGCCCGATAAGCCCGTAACAATGATTTAAGCCTGGGCCATCTGACAAAGAAATTACTATTTTAATTATAAAATTGTTTGATTAAATGCTAACATGTATTGCAATATGAAAATAAGAAGTAAAAGTCATAGGAAAGAATTCGGTTTTGTTACCGAAATATGATTTCTTTTGGAAGTCTGTAGCTCGGACGGCGTTTTTTATGTAGGGAGTAATCCCATATGTTTTTTGTAAGCGTGTTATGTGGAAGGGACCTCTCGAGTCTTTCAGCTTGCGCTCGGATGAAGTCGTGTACTTTAGGAATTTTGTGTGCGTTTCTGATCTCCTTGATTGGTACGAGTTTACTTTGGTTTGTGAGGTAGCGAAGTGTTTTATTCTGGAATGTTTCTAAGCGATTTCTGTCTGTTTTTGTCGCGTTTCCGAAAATTTCGCAACCGTACAGCATCCTGGGGCGGATATAGGAAAGGTAGAGTCTAATTTTGGTTCGGTGCGTGAGGCGCGATTTGGAGCACAAGAGTGGAGACAAAAGTGCTCTTGTGCCCCTTGCTATTTGTAAGGCATGCTGTACGTGCGTGGCCCATGTCAGTCTGTAATCGAAATGTATCCCTAAGAATTTGTGTGAAGATTTCGTCGGAATACGCACGGATTGAAAGGTAAGAGGTTTTTTTGGGAAATAGCTTCGTCTCCTCCGAAAGTCAACAACAACACTTTTCTCAGCATTTATTGTTACTTTCGAGTCGACGGTCCACTTTTCAAGTAAAGATAGGTGGTTTTGTATCTTTCGGAAGGCACACGTGCCGCTCCAAGATCTTGCCGCGATAGCAGTATCGTCGGCGAACATGAAAGTTTGAGTTTGTGGAGAAGAAGGAAGATCGTTGACATAGCAGTTGAAGAGAGTAGGAGATAATATGGCGCCCTGCGGGACGCCACAATTTATCTGTTTCCCGGTTGACAGAGCTCCGTTTTCGGCGACATGTATAGCTCGTGAAGCGAGAAAACTATGGAACATCTTGATGAGATGTAATGGAACCCCGATTTTAATTAGTTTAAGTATCAATCCATCATGCCAGACTTGGTCGAACGCCTTGGCCACATCCAAGAACAACACTGCAATGTGTTGGTTGTTCTGCATGCCGTGGCTGATATACTCTGCTAGTCTGAGTATTTGCAGGGAGGTGGAATGTCCTTCCCGGAATCCCATTTGTTCCGGTCGTATTACGTCGTTTGTCCGTAGGAAGAGGTCTAGACGGGCTTTCAAAATCGATTCAAACAGTTTAGAGATAGAGGAAAGTAAAGATATAGGTCTGCGGTTGAGAGGAATTGTCGGGTCTTTGCCTGGTTTGGCAAGCAGGCAAAGTTTTGCTATTTTCCAGGAATCGGGAAAATAGCAAGAGGAAAGACAGTTATTAAATAAGCCCAGCAAGTGACGAACGGCCGGCAGTGGCGCGTTCTTTAAATGCCTGTTTGAAATGTCATCAATACCCGGGGCTTTTTTCGGGTTCAAGTATTTAATTGTCATTCTTAGCTCCGTCTCTGTCACTGGTTGGAAAGGCGGAGTCGGAAGGAAACTTAGGCTCCTTACAGCAGCCTCAGCCTCCCCGTCCTCCACAGTTCTTGGCCAGTCGTTTCGAAGAGTCATGGTTTCCTGAAATGCGTTGGCGAGGATTTCTGCCTTGTCATTGGCGTCAAAATACAAGTTGTTATTGTGCCTGATGGGCTGGTCGGGACGTCCTTTTTTGGTCAGTTGCTTAGCAACCTTCCAAAGGGAACCGTCGTCAAAGGAAAGGTTGTCGAGTTTGTCTCTCCATTGGTCATTGAACCGATTTCTGATTTCGCGTTTGACGCAGGACGCGAAAAAGTTATAACGCCGTTTATAGGCGCCGTCCCTGGTTCGCGCCCATTGTCTGCGGGCCTTGTTACGCTGTTTTATGAGCATCAGGATGTCGTCGGGTAGGGCGTTTGAAGGAGGAGGGGGGTGAGGGTACGGGAGTGATGCAAGTGCATGCGCTTCCCGCATTGTTTCTGTAATGGCAAGGACATGCGCGTCAATGTCCTGCCTGTCTGAGGATTGTGGGATGGGGATTGCTGTGAATGCGTTTTCTGTAAGGGTGGCGAACTGTTTCCAGTTCGTTCTTACAGAGATGGAAGGAGGTTGCTCATAAGGGACAGTCGCAATGTTGGCTTTAATCGGATAATGATCACTGGAGAGATCGGGTAGTACCGTTGGAGTCTCTATGACAGGTAAGTTGTTGGTAAGGCAGAAATCGAGGATGTCCTCTCCTCCACGATTATCAATGTGCGTCGCCGTTAGTGGCACTTCGACGCCTAGCATGATGGAGTTTACAATATTAAGCAAACGCCGGCCATTACTATTCGCGGACCGGCACCCCCATTCTAAATGTTTTGAATTCCAATCGCCGATGGCTACGACGCGTCTGTCAGCCGGGAATAAGGGACGAATTTCGTCAGGAACAACAGTTTTACCACAAGGTTGGTAAGCTGAATAGATGTCAAGGTCACCTATGGGAGTTGGGAGTCGTATTCCGACGCATTCTAGTGTACTAAGGGCGTGTGCTTTCAATGCTTTGTGTTTTATTGAGGATTTAACTGCGATAAGCACGCCTCCACCGCGAGCAGTGGGACGGTCTCGCCGATATGTGGTGTAGTTGGGTATGTAGAATCGGTGACTGGGTGTTAGATGCGTCTCCTGAAGGGCGACTACATCAAAATTGCCAGAGCTTATAAAATTTTTGAATTCCCGTTGGCGGCCGAGTATGCCGTTGCAATTCCAACTGAGAAGGCAGATGTTGCGGAGCTTACTAGTCATTAAGCTCGTGCAACTCGCATAATTGCTGGAGCATAAAGATTTTCTTCTCCGTTTTTGTCTTTAGGAGACTTAACTGGTTGTGCATTGACATGAAATATCCAAAAAGTGTCTGTTCTCCGTGTACTGGATTTGAAGTAGGGAGTTTTGGTAGGTGACTGTTAGTTGATGTCATCTCCGATTTTTTATATTATATTTATTGCTTAAAATAATGGGTAAGAGTTATTCAAGTAATTTTAGCTACCCTTTTAGCTATTGAGCTAATCCTTTGAGCTTTTTAAAATATCATCCTCTTTTTAATTTCATCGGTGATTTACAGTTAAGGTACATTGATGATTTTTTTCTAAAAAGTAAAGTAGAAAACTTGAAATAAGTAGTAGAAAATTAAAAAGAATAACATATTTCCTAAGTAATTAGCTTTTGAAATTCGTAGTGTCATTGTCAAGGAAGTAAGATTTTAAAGGTGTATACATACCTGTATACAACTCAGGTGTCGGAAAGTTTTTAAAATTCCTTATGCATTCATGAAATTGGTTATTCTTACCTTGAATCTCTTCTATTATCCTTATCTTTGTCTTCCATTCCTTAAAAAAATCCCCGATTCAGTTTTATTCTTTTTTGTTGCTGTTGTAAGGGATAAGAGCATTAATATTGCCAATAAACTTATGAATAACTACAAAACGGCACTAAATGGCCAACGAATATCTGCTCCTTTATATTACCCATTTACATATACAAGTACCCGCTTTCACGAGTTTCAATCGAATTTTTATGAATCTCATATGTTCATTTTGGAACTAAATTAATAGTTTTCATCCATGTTCTGTCTCCTAGTATTTCATTTATCTTGTTGACTTATAAATTCACAAAAATAAAGAAATGCAAACGTTTTTAGCATGCAGCAAGAACGCATTACTTAATTTGGATATGCAAAAAATTCACGTTTTCACTTTCGCTGATTCCATGTAATTTAGAAAACTGTTTTCTTAAAATGTCTTCCAATAGATGCAATGTAAATAGTTTATTAATAAAAAATTATTTTCTCAATTAAAAAGCTTTAAAAGGAAAATTCTCATCTTATATCCATTGACCTCAGATGACATTTTTACCTGTAAATGCATCACAGTGTTAATCATTTCACATTTCAGTCATTAGGTTATTTGCTTTGATGCTTTAGCTTAGCACTTGAATCAATTAATATTTGTACTTATTATTGAAAAGTTATAATTTATTTGACGGTAATATGTGGGCATTCAGAAAAAGAGCGGTCTGAATATATTTTTCAATAAATTTAAATTTATAACAAAACTGTCCATAACTTCAAAATAAATTCAATTTACCTTATGAATAAAACTATTGGAAACAATTTTATCAAGCAGGTACTTTCTGCTCAAATGTGATACTTCAGTGGTCATTTTACTTTACCGTAAAGCCGTCACATAAAAAGAATGTGCTTATATAAACATAAATGCCATGGTCATATCTTTGACATGGTTTAATATAAAAATGAGATATTTTTACCTTTGTAAGTACGTGTATTTTTGATATCCTAGAAACCATTTTTTAAGTTTTATAAGGGACACTAGTATATGCTGTCCATTACTAAATTATTTACATTCCTTAGAAAAAATCCTGCTTAGTAAACACATTATCTACGAAATACCTGTTTTGAAAATCATTGTTGAGTACAAATTTAGTCAGGTATCAATCGGCATGAAATAATGGAGTTATAATGGAATACATGCAAAATATTCAATTGATGATATTATTACTGTATTCATTAGTATCTCAAAAATGTTTACGCAGATGTAAAATTTTGATGCTGAAAATTAGTCAGTTATCATAATTAAAAAAAAAATAAGATGCAGACATTTCAGGGTAAAGAGCATTCACCTTGGCCTATACTTACACTTTGAAATTACTACATTCTAATGCATATTAGCGGACGTCTCCGTTAAAGTTACTATCACGGTGTCTCCTGCAGTTCTTTGAAAAAATTGGGATTTGTGACAAACTTAAATCAATGAAGGAACATCTAATTTAAACGTATAGTATCTGCCAGTTTAGCCAGAGGTAAATTTATTAGTGTACTTTTAGGGGGATAATCACATTTGCATGAACAAGGAGCAACATCTTGACAAGAATCCAGTGTTGTTTTTTGTAGTATTTATATAAAAATGTATCTTTTCCTGAAAAAAATTAATATAGAATCAAAGAATGATTTTTTTAGATTAAAGTAACTTAAATATGATTATTTTACATTTGTCATAAACAGCAAACTGAGTCTTAAGTACCTAAATATGCGTGAAATCTCTGCAGCATTACGGAAAAGCAATAGTAACCGATGAATAAACTTGAATCAATGTTTTCGAATTTAATTGCCTTTAATACAGTAGTATAAGTATGACTTTTAAATATATTGCCCAAGTTGTCATACAATTAAAATGGAGGATGAGATTTACGGGTAAAAGATAAACCAGTAACAAGATATCAACGGAAGGCGGACCGAGGGATGATTAATCGTGTGATATGGGTGACTGATTGATTGGGACTCGTGCCAGAACTGAATAGGGTGCATAAATGTATCCACTCGATCGAAAGTGACGTGACCTCGGCAGGCATTCCATCACCCCTTGCTCGGGGCGTCACCCGATGACTGGAATCCGCCCGAGCGGCGATTTGAGGCAAGGGTCGCTGGCGCCTCCCAAACGGACGGAGCGCGCGGTTTTTCGGAGAGTCCGGCTGCCGACCTCTCGCCCCCAAGCTGTTCGATCTCCGACCGCCTAGAAAGGGTCTTCCTTGCATCATCACTGAGGCGACGACGTCAGCGCACGCCGTCATCCCTAATCAATCATGGCTGACCGCGTGCAACAATGGTGGATCGAGGCCTACACTTAGCGGCGAGGAAGGGCTTGTGTTAAACCGTCACTGGTCCGTAGCCTGCTGGCATTCAGTGCAAGGGGCTATGGGAGATTCATATGGTAAGGTAAGAGAGAAGCCAACGAATGCACGAGTTTCACATTCCGCAGGATAATTTATTTTGAAAACCGTATTGATACGCTCGGGTAAGCTTACACATTTTAGAGTCATTTATAAAAGTGATACACACGGCCTATTGGCCTGTACAGAGCGAGGTTTTAATTCTAGAAATCGTGACTTAATTTTAATTAAGAATGGGCCATAATTGCATGGAAATTATGCTAATGAGATAGGATTGTTTGTTGTATTAATTGACCATTTATTGAAATAATCTTCCATTTTAACAATTTGTAAATGCTGTGAATGATATGCTATCTTCTGAAAATCTTCTCTAGTGTATTCATAATAAAGTCTGCTAGACATTGGCAATGACTGGAAAAAATACAAGGTTTACATTTAAAGTACGAAGAAAATCATATCCTATTCTTGGTAATTATGGAAATCATATCCTATTCATAAATATTGTCATATCATCTTCTCATTGGGCATACATTGAAGTTAACTTTCCAGCATACACTTTCCACTCAATTCATATTTCCATCTTCCTCGTGATTGCGATTCCAACTCCACATTAAATCTAACAATTGATCATTAGGACGGTCAGTATGTAATATCTTCCATTCACCACCACATTTTAGAGCTCTTAAGGATTTCTCTAAACACTACATTGCTAATAACATTGTGCATATTCAATTGTTTCTGGCTCAACCTTGTGGAAATTCATTAACATTGTGCATGTTTAATCAGCCCCCGTCGCCATGAAAACAGACCGAAGTGACGTGAACTACTGAGGATTACATACATCTAAGTGAATCTACTGTTATACTCAAGACATGTTTCCTCCTATGGGAGAACCTAAAAGCAGTATTTGCGACAAAACCGCATCCTGAATAGTGTTTTGCACCTCGAAAGGCGGAGTTTACGGGAAGTGACTTCCATTTAAACGGGCGCATTGTGTGTCACGCTTATCGATGCGGTCTTCCCCTCCCAGGCGCGTGCACAATGTTGTTCTGGAGAGTTCTGATCAGGATCGCAGAAGAGGAATTCATGGGCATGATGTACCTTAATTCGGAAGGTAGTGAACAAGGTAACCGTTCATCGCAAGACTTCGACACACTGAGTATTTGGAGGTTGTGTCGTTCCGGTAACGATTGCTTGGATTCACGCGGAAATATGGTGGTGCCCTATGTAAGCGGCTAAAAACCTGTGCCAGTCTGCGAATTAAAATGTTTCTCTCAAACAATATGTAAAAAGGGTTTACTTTTCTCCGTTTCCATGGAAACCAACGGACATGGAGTGAATAATAACTTTCAAAGTCAAAGAATACATATGGCCATGTTAAAACAGCTGGAGGAGCCTGAAAAATTTGCTCGCTTTACGGGAAGACTTACTAACTTGTTTAGTATTTCACTTGGTAAATGAAATATTTTGCATGAGTTTAAATAAAAATTTGATTTGGTTTTGTTGATCGGTTATTAACAAAATATAGATCACCACGAAAAATATTAGAAAGATTTTTGCATTACTATTTCGTACAATATAATCCGTGAAAGAAGTTACTCCATGCTGAAATAGCTTTAAAGAATATCAGTAATTTAATTTGATCATATGAAATTTATCGTGGGATTTAATGTTTTCGATTTGATACAGCCTCTGTGATAACTCTGAAGAGTTCTCACATACAAGCAATATTTTCATCAATGTTCATTATATGCCGTTCTTTTTATATTCTCAAGTTTAAGCCCATGAATAAGTCTATTAATACTTTGAAGGAGAGGACTTCTTTGAGGATTTAATTATGTCCTCTAGTTCTATTTGTATGCTTAAGAAGGATGTTGGTGAGCGTTTTCCGAAGGTAGAAGAACAAAAACCTTTGATATCTCATTATCTCTACGCTCGTTCTTGATGAGTATTAACTTCTCCTCGAGAACTTCTTGGTTTGATGTGGATGCTAGGAGGAATAAAGATTTTTATGAGAATTTTATAGATTTATTCTCAAGGCCTTTGCCTGGGCAAAATATGAGAATAAAATTATTTCTCACAGCTCAATGCCCAGGCAACGATGCCGAGAGATTACAGAAGACCATGGGGATAATATGCAATCTGGTGTATTTACAGCCCCTTAGCATCTATAAAAAAATTGAGCTTTTTGATCAAACAAAATTAGATTTAAAAGATTTACGAGAAGATTTAGAATAGTGACTATTGCTTTGTCATTTGTAAAACCTACCTCATCTTTAACCCTGAAGAGAGCAGTCTGCGTTCCATATCCCTTTTTAAATCTTCATCAATATGGTCACAGTATGGTGTAGTGAGATTGCAAATATTCAGTTATCTGATAATAAACTATTTTCAAGACATTTTTATGTGTAACATAGCATTTATATTTTCTGTTGGTGAGAAAATAGGGTTTATTTTTTTATATTTTTAATGGGATTAAATGGAATTTTCCCAGGTTCTCTAATTTCCAGGCAGATATGAAGGCAGAACTAATAAATGAGAGATCAAACATTTCAAATAATTTTGGTAAAATCTGGGATTGCATTTTCTTGCAATAGATTGCAGATATCATATCCCGTTCAATTGGAGAAAGACTGAAAAAGATGAATATTTTGAAAACGTCTTAGGGGGCCAATACTGCCAGTTTCAGGATTGAAAATCGGTCAAGGTTCATGAATGCCGAAAAATGTTAATTTAATTCGTCATATTTGGAACAAGTTTCTGTTACCTCGCAAGACCCAGGTTGGTTTGATCCCACTTGGTGTAATTCAGTCTAGAGAGGGGATAAATTGGTATCGAGGAGCGTGGACGTTTTGCTATTTCCATTGACTGATTAACCAAGTTTCTTAGAGTTTCAAATTTATTGAAGATCACTGAATATCTTGTCCTGGTCAACGCACGGCGAGTTCTTTTTTCCTCTCTTTTTTTGTTTCGTGTCTTTGAAAAATGACGAATGGCAGGAAGTCTTGGATGCCATACTCTTTGAGCTAAGATCCAAATAAAAATAAAATATTACGTATCTAATGGTTATCGACGCTAAATGATTTAAAATAAATATAACATTCAACATGTTTATGAACAGCTGATGTAACGTTAAACAGAGTGTAATGAAAAGTAGCAGGGTTGCCATTTTCAATATTTGATTGGCGAGGGATAAATACTCGTAGTATGTGCAATGGCAGAATGGACATTGACGGTCAACCAATTGAAATTTTTATAAATCTAATAAACCTCAAATGATAACCCGGTTGAGGCCATTTTCTTGGCTAGCATGGATTGCTATATTTCTAATCCAAAGATTTGAGATTTTTTTAAGGTCTTTACCTCGAGAGCAGATTATTTTTGTTATTTGCAATAAGGCACGAGTTGACATGAATCTTAAGGTTTAGACAGCCCTTGCAGCCCTGATCAAATGTGATTAGGTTCTATTTTGTTCTTCGCACTTCAAAAATATCCTCTATATCAGCATATCTTAGGAAGAGTATCTTGATAGAGGAGCGGTGGGGAAAATTCATACAGTTCAATCAACTAAATCACATAATGTACAGGAAAGAATCTGATAAGCAGATAGAATGATGATAAGATGAGGTTTTATAGATTACCGTATCGCCTCCACGGATTGCGTGGGCTTCATAGGCACACGCCCAGCGTGTTTGTCGGACAATAAGTGCTTCAGCATCAATCACACCAACGGAGGTACATCCAAAGTGCATGGATTTACTGTGGTATCTGTGTGTGATCTACTTATGCTGATTTCTGAGCATTTTATCACACTGTGTGGGTATCAAACACATGAAGAGCCACATAGTAATAAGGGAAGAGCTCTCATACGTCCTATTTGTTCGCTAGCTTGCCGAGATTTGTCATCAGCATCGTAAATAGGGGGAATCTGCTGAAATAAAACTGGAGTGTAGACTTTCCAGTTTTCAGGGAGTTTCATTCCCTGCCTTTGACATTTAAAATGAACTACATTTGACGTCTAGATGTGCCTGAATCATTTTTTTAAATATTTGCTAACGGAATCAAGAACATTTCTAAAGCGACCACTCCAATAAGGTTCTGGGTGTTTGCTTGCGGGTAAATCCATACAATGATGCACCTCGCCACCAAAACCTCCAAATTCCGCTTATCCGTGCCTGTAGAACGTGGATATTGATTATATTCTTTTAAATAGCATAAAAAGATTTCCGCTTTGAAATATAATTTCCGTTTGTATCCTGCAGGCTACACTATACGTGATCTATAACAAATTCATGCTTGCAGTCAATGCGTGATTAATTTTAACGGGAAGGTAAATGTATCAGGTTCGCGACCTTTAGGAAGGCAGAAAAAGGAATCATATTTCCCTAAATAATGGCGAAGATAAAATAACATCTTCCTTCGAACTTTCAGCCTAATATTATTGCATGAGTTTTTTCTTCAGTCATCCCCGGTGGTAGAGGGGTTTTTGATGAAGGCAAATTTAAAGAGTTTCATAAAACACAATCGCGTTTAGAGCAATTTCAAATTGATATGCAAATTTGAATAAGTTAATTTGATAAATGTTTTCTGCTGGAAGTTCTACTAAGGATCCAATATCCTAGCTTTCTTAATGTCATTAGTCTTCCCTTTTTGCGTACGGTCTTTATTCATTGATTTTGAAATTGCTTCTTCGAGAGCATCCAAACATAAGCGATTGGCATCATTGCTGTCAGTAATATTTTTAAATGTTTCCTCTGTGCTCCAACAGTTGCTGCAATTACTCTGCGCCATAAAAAACCACCTTGTGAGAAAATTCATACTTTTAAAATTTGATTTCATAAAAATGTAAAATGAATAATTGACATTCATGCACTACTCAGTTGATATAGTTTTTATTACTAAGATTTTAAAATTTCACTTAAAATGTATTTAAATTATTTTCAGATTATTTGAGAAATGAAGACTGACCTTCTATTAAATGTGGCGTGCGTAGTCATTTAAATTTGAAACCTAAATATTGAGGGTTTTTTTATCGTAGCCATAATATTTACACATTTATTTTGCAATATTTAAGTTTGAGTTGCCTTCATAGAACAAAAATAATGATCTGGTTTGCCCTGGACAAGAAATTTCTTTGGAAATACGCGGAAAGCGATCGTAATTAAATATTATCTTAACCACTATTGGGCTGCAAGATAAAACGCATGAGAAACAGGAATTTCATTGGAACTCTGAGCAAAAAGGAGGATTGGTACAATTTCAAGTAGTTGGATAAGCATTTTTGGTATTTCCCGGAATCGTTTGCGGCAAAAAACTTAGGAATCAAAACACTGGACCGTTTCAGACCTCACCTTGCTAGCCCAATGACTGCCGGTGACTGAATATTCTTGTGGCTTAGAGAGAGCATTCACTTCCCTCGGTTGAGGGGGGGAGTCGACGCCGGGGTGGTAGGTTTTCGGAGAAATTTGACGGGTAAGATTGCCGGGGGAGTTCTAGTGAGAGGCGAGTTGGGAACGACGCGAAGGCTTATACGACGGACGCGCACCACTGCATGATCGGTATATTGGGCGCTTTGATAAGTCAAACACTCCGAGCTGCCGAATAGGATGGTAAGTATTCACCATTTATTATTGCGGGCCTTATTCACAATTTAAAGCAAAGGAGATTTTGATCGCAGTAGGGTTCATTCTCATTTTCTGTGTGAACATATTAATTGGCCTGATGTTTATTTCTCTTTCAAAAACTTTTGTACCCTATTTTAAGTACCAACTACGGATTCCATTCTATCGCCGTATCCCTATGATTTCACCCTGAAATGCAAATTTAAAGGAGGAGTCTAAACTGCTAAAAGATTTAGATAGCCATACATTTAAATGACCGAAATTTTACTTTGAAATGGGCATTGAGGTGTTAATTTTTCAATGGGTTAAGATGATTTTGGCATACGTTAATCTGGGGCTAATTGTCCTAATGTCATGAATTTTTTATGAAAAGCACAACTCACAATCTTACACAATGACAAATAACTATATCTATATAAGTTCTGAGTTTAACTTAAAAATTCATTTCTTAGCAATGTTCGCGATTTCAAAAAATGAGCATTTGAATATATTTAAAAATGTCAGGAACCTATGTACTACTTACTGACTCCTCTCACTCTCTGCCCGTGCCATTCAGAGGAAGTGACAGAAATATAGCTGTCTGATATCGAATATTCTTATTAAATTTTGATTTTATTAGCGAACACATGCGTCACTTTAATTCTTACCTTAATGACAAGAGTGTTTCAACATACTTTATGTCAGGTGAGTTTTGGGATCTTTTCAAAAGCAGCAAATGGAATTCATGGCATGGATTCCATTTCCTGAGTGGTGTGTTTTGTAGTTTTGCAGGGAACAGCAAAACTCACCCTTTGTGAGAGGGTAATATATTTTGTAACAGTTAATTATAGCTCAAGACAATGGGCGGGATCGTCCAAAAACAGTTTCAAAGTGTACAATTTATTTATCTTTTAATTCTGCTTCAATATATGATTGAAAGTAAACGAGTAAGTCATAATCATAATAATTGACGATTTAAAATGCTGATATGCATATTATTTTGAAAATTACGAGGGTCATCCGGAAAGTAGTACCCGTTCGTGCCGCATGAAGTGCTGACGACGCGAGTAGCCGCTGGACGAGGTCAGATAGCTTCAGTGGCTTGTCTGCCTTCTCTGAGCCAAGTTGCGTGACGCTAGCATTGCCTGTGTTGTTTCTGTGATTGTTTACAATGTTTAAAAAAATTGAGAACGCCGCCAGTTGTGAAGTGAGGGCAGTGATTAAATTCCTCAATGCAAGAAACGTTCGCCCATGTGATATTCATCGCCAATTAAAGGAGGTGTATGGAGACAATGTAATGGACGAGTCGTCTGTTCGGCGGTGGTGTCGCAACTTCAACATGGGGAGGGGGAACACACACGACGATGAGCGTTCGGAGAGACCGTCTGTCATTACAGACCAACTGGTGAGCTCAGTTGACGAATTCGTGAGGAACGATCGGCGCGTCACAATTGATGACATCTGTGAGCATTTTCCCAATGTTTCTCGAACAATTGTTCATGAAATTGTTAAACACCATCTGCATTATGCAAAAATTTGTGCAAGATGGGTCCCTCGCGTATCTCAATGAGCTGGCGGCGAAGGACTATGCAGCAGGAATACAGAAACTTGTCACACGTTATGACAAATGCCTTAATTTGCTTGGAGATTATGTTGAGAAGTAGTTTAAAGTATCCTCTTTCAAATAAAATTTTTTATGTTTGTTAATATTTACTTTTGTGTCTTTATTTCACGAACGGGTACTACTTTCCGGATGACCCTCGTATTAACTGTTCCTATTGTAAAATAAGACAATTCACCTGTTCGAAAATGTAATTCTCTTCTAAATATACACACTTAGATGCAAAAAGTGTGCAAAATTGATAAATATTTATTTAAAATATATTTTAAAAATTTCCAGATAAGGTTTTACTCGATTAAAAACAGCCTTAACCTAAGTTAAACTATTTAGACATTTTTAGGTAGTAAAATTACCGTAAAAATGTCTGGAGTTGAGGTTTTATTAATGAACTAATCAATCGCATTGAAAGATTTCTCCAATAAAATTAGAAAAAACGCCTCGACCAGAAAGAGAAAAAAAAGGATTTAAGTTCTGTTATCAAAGAAATATAAATATGCAATAAAAAAGAATCAATATCATAGTAACATGAAAGTAGTAATTTGCATATACGCATCATAATGATCCTGAAAAGATGGTCTGAAAATGATAAGAGTAATGTATTTAAGTATACTATGGTACTGATACTAATACTAGACTATAATTTACCATGCTATACTACATACATGATAATCCTCGTTGAATCCCAGTTTTTTTTCGGGCATTTTTAATAGATTTTCTCATTTAATTAACTAACGTCTTAAAAGCAACTTCATATGCTGTTGTTGTTCTCAACGGATTTACGCTACATAGCTTTTGAGAGGCAGCATACCACCCGAAAACGTTGTAATCAACACTGAATTTATAATTGAAAGAACTGAGATTCCTTCCTATTCCTACTATCCCCTTCACTTTAACGGGATAGAATGAGCGCCGAAATACGGATTTAACCCATCTAACGTTATTCATATATGAGGAGGGAAGGAAGAGAGGCTCAGAGGTAGGGAATACATCGTAGCGTTAATTAATGCATGAACACAATCTCATTGACTTAAGATTGGCCTCCACTGGGATTCCCTTTTTCGGATTAACCGCTGACGAGATATGACACGGCGAAAATAGGGCGCACGAAAAATAATGCGAGCAAGCTGTTGGTCGGATTACTCTTAGTAACTTCCGCGGTTTAGTGCGGTTGAATACGCATATATATATATATATATAAACATTAATAAATGAATAAATAGATAAATATATGTATGTATTCCTCCCATGAACTGCAACCTTGACGTGGTGGAAGGGCTTGTGCGTTCCAAAGACCCCTAGAGCTAAGCTGGAGGGACAAATAATAATAATTGCTCCTGGTAGGGTCACCCATGCCAGATAGGTCGGAGGTTAGGAGCTAGACGAAAGTTAGTCCACGCAGCGTCTATTCCTCACTGAGGCGGCTACAATGGCGTCTGACCCCAGTGGGGCGGCCATTGAGTGATGGTGTCACGTTAAAAATACTATTGAGGAAGGCAACGGGAAACCACCTCAATTATCATTCCCAAGAATATTGAAATGGACAATACAGAGATTTTGAGTTCTGGCAACTATGGGACTCGGTCTAATCGGCCGTGCATTGTTCCCGGCAGCGGGGGAGACAAGGCTTCCGCGGTCGTTATCCCACGAAACCCTTGCAAAAGAAAAATGACAGCAGCAGGATAGAAGACGCAGAGGAAGAACATCAATTTAGTTGGAATAGGAACTTAGAATGTCAGGCAAATTTTGAGAACAGGAAATCTAGAGCATATTAAGTGAGAATTGGAAGTAGGGAATATAGATATTTTAGGTCTATGCGAGGTGAGATGGAAGGGTAGCGGGGATTACTGGAGTGGTAATTATAGAAAAATATACAGCGGTGGGGACGAGAGCCAACGAGGAGTTGCCATAACATTGAATAAAGGGGTAGGAAGAAGCGTACTCAGCATAGAACAAGCAACGGATAGAATATTACAAGTAGAGATAAAAGCAGAACCGACGAACTTGGTCATTGTTCAGGTATGCATGCCACCGAGCAGTCATAAGGAGGAAGAAGTCGATACAATATACGATAAGTTAGAGGACATAATCACGTGTTCCCGCAGGGAAACTTTTTATTGTGATGGGAGATTGCAATGCGACGGTAGGCGAAGGAAAAGATGGTGATGAGGTGAAGGAATAGAGTTTCGTTACAAGGAATGACCGCGGGAAGATAGCAAGTAAGTTCTGCAGGAGACAGGGATTAGTCATCACCAACACTTGGTTTAGACACCACAAAAGACGCAGGTATACATGGAAAATGCCAGGTGACTGAAAAAGGTATCAATTAGACTATAAACTAGTTAAGTATAGTTTTAGGATCGTCTTGATTGATTGGTACAGCTTCCTGTGAGCGGATCCGGGCTCAGACCTTAATTTAGTTGTTATGAAGTGTGGCGCCCGTTTCATAACGTTAAGGCAGGAGCGGCGGGTAAGAATATGAAATGTAGCAGCATTAAATGGATTAAAAAGGAAAGAGTATCAGCAGGCTGTAGAGAAAATTATGAATGATGTTAAAGAGCTGAGTACTATGGAAGAAAAATGGGAAAGTATCAAGAAAGGGTTATCGAAAGCCGCAAAAGACACTATTGGAACCGTTAACGCGAAAAGGACTAGGAAATCGTGGATCACGGATGAGATGATTGCAAAGGATGGGTGGAGAAAATGGAAGAATGTAAGCACAGAGCTAGGCAAAATGAAGTACAAACAGTTAAATAATAAATTGAGGTGAGCAACATATAAAGCAAAAAAGCATGGTGGAAGACGCAGTGTTAGGATATGAAAAGTTTGCAGAGGAAAAGTGAAATTCATGTGCTATACGATTACTTTTGGGAAGGGAGAATGAAAGGTCTGTACTAACAGTTAGATATAAGTCGGGTAAGATAATAGTTGACACATAAAAGATCCAAAGGAGATGGAATAGAATGTATAGAAGAACTTAAATGGTGGAGTTAGTATGGTAAAGTTGATTGTTTACGGCGTAACTTCATGGGATTGATTCATATTGGAAATTAAAAAATTGTAAATTAAAAATTGTAAACTTTGAAAGTCGAAACCCGGGTCTTATCGTGATAAATTTTCTTTGGAATCAAAAATTTACTATTTTTTCATTTCCTGTATAGTAAAAATCTTAGGCCCATAAGGTAGGATATTGACGTAGAGGAAGGTAGCTTAGATCCAGGCAACCCATACACACACGCACACACACACGCATTTATGCAAACGTAAATATACACAAATACACATGTATACATATATGCAGTCAGTACAAGAGGAAAAAAAAAGAAACCCCATCAATCACTTTCCTGTCCAAAAAGCTACGCCGAAATGAGTGGCGCATCAAGCGTCTTCTCGTACACTTTCTTGTGGGTCATACAAGGGTAATCCTAGAAGTACCTGACCCAAAAAAGAAAACCCAAAAATTTTGAAAAAAATGTATTTATTTTTCAACATAATCTCCTCTACTCTCTATACAATTTTCCCAGCGATGTATAATAAGTTCAATACCCTTTTTATAATGAGAACTGTCCTGCTACTCAAAATGGCCATTTACTGCCGACATCACGTCTTCACGGTTGGAAAATCTTTGACCACCGAGCCATTTTTTCAAGTTTGCGAACAGAAAATAATCCGAGTGGGATAAATCTGGTGAAAAGGGTGCATGAAGTAGCAGTTTAAACCGAAATTCATGAATTTTGGTCATTGCAATAACGGATTTGTGAGCTAGTACATTATCTTGATGAAATAACACTTTATTCTTAGCCAAATGCGGCCGCTTTTGCTTGATTTCTGCACTTAAACGTTGCAATAAGTTTGCATAATGTTCACCGTTGATAGTTTTCCTTTTTCAAGATAGTCAATAAATTATATATGTCCCCGCGCATCCCAAAAAAAAAAACCGACGCCATGACCTTGCCTGTAGATGAAACGGTCTTCGCCTTCTTTGAATCCCTTGTTTTTATTGTTCTTTTGTCTCGGGTGTAAAGTAATGGACCCATGTTTCATCCATGGTTATGAAACGGCGCAAAAATTGTGCTTTATTGCTGTGAAACTTTGCTTAACATTCAATTAAAACATCTTCACGGCCCCGGTTTTGCTCTAGTGTGAGCAAACGCGGCACCCATCTTGCACACACCTTTCTCATGTACAAATTTTCAGTTAATAGGCGATATACCGCACCTTTTGTAATGCCTACTACGTCTGCTAGCTCGTGCAATTTCAGTCAACAATCATGTAGGATAACTTGGTGGATTTTCTCCACCGTTTCTGGAGTCATCACCTTATTTGGTCGACCAATGCGATACTCGTCTTGATAGTTCGTGCGGCCTCGTTTAAACTCTACTGCCCAATATATTACTATTGTAAACAAAGGAGCAGACTCACCCAGAGTAGAATCCAGTTTAGCCTTTACATTGGTTGGGCTGAGATCTCTCAAATAAAAATATTTTATCACATAACGAAGACCAATTTTCTCCATTTTCACAAATTCACTGTGAACGTTCATTATTGATGGCTGCCAAACAAATACTCAACAACGTAGCGTCTTCAAACTTTAAACATATGATTTCTAGATTTCGAACTTGCGAACAAACAACTACCGTCATCTCTAGGTTAGGCCGAGTACTTCTAGACCTTTCCATGTATGTTGAGGAGACTCCACTGATAGACAGATAGGAAGGAGAATAAACGAAAAAGGAGACTGAGAACAGGGAGAAAGAGGAAAATAGGTGAGGCATTTTTAGTTATTAGAACAGAAGAAGCGAAATGAAGATATGGACTCCTGGTAAATGACCCTGGACATAAGGTAATGTGGGAGAAGAGAATGGATTAAAATTGTTCTCGAATTCAATCCCTCCCAGTTAATGGAATTTTGAAATTACAGCCACGTCAACGTTCACAACTGGGAGACAGATTAAAAAAAGGATCGATTCTTTGAAGTTTCCGCAACAAGAATCAGAGTCATAGCACTCCAGCGCTCAAAACAACATATTCTACTATTTTGATGATAAAGTAATTTATTTCTCTTTAGTGTGTTCAAAATTGAGAGAGCTAGAATCAAGGAAGTGAAATACAAGAGGATTTATTCTGGTTATTGCCGATGAGGACACTATTTGCCTTACACTCAGCCTCGAAAAACAACGATAGATGGTACGTAAGGACGACAGGCGAAAAAAACGCCAAAAAACATAATGATGTGCCTATATTTTTATAGTAAAAAAGAATGCTTTTTCACAAGGATGTTTGTTATATCTGTGATATTGTGAATATTGGACAAATGCGGCCTTATTTAACATGCAAGACGAAGTCCATCCAAAGTTCTCTGCGAAAAAGGCGTTTACATTATATTTACTTGACGCTCTGCTGACACCTACCACCAAATTCATGTATTTTATCTGGGCATTTTTACGTATGGACGCAAGATTTAAATTTAAAAAAATATTGCTTGAAAACTTAAGTAACAGTTTCTTGCGTATCGTTATCTCTTCGCAAAAATAATCGAGGTGGTTTCCCATTGTCATTCTGACATCTATCTATTTGGTCAAGTATAATCTATAAATTAATATAAAGGTTATGGATGTATTACGTAAACCATGGATATTTCTAGTAACCTATACAAATGTATCATAAAAACAGCCATTTTATACCTAGAAAGTGAACATGGCGTAGATGAGAATAGTTTAGATTGAGGCATACTCAACGGCGACAAAGAAAGAGAATTTTTTTAGGAAATTAAGGTTATTCGGATAGAAATAATTCCTGCAAAATTACTTAATATTTAAGAAAATGTGTATGGAAGAAATTTTAATGGGCTAAATATTTTTGTTGAAGGTATTTTTCCGGAAGATTTTATCAGGCCAATGTTAGTTCCCATCCAAGAAGCAGGTTGTCTCGTATGATGCCATAGATCAATAATTTTGAATTAACACATAGCAAAAGTGGGCCCAAGGATCATAAATAAGAGAATACTAGGAAAGCAAATAATTACATAGTCAAGAATCAGAAACGGTAATGGCGCGTATGACAGCAGATAGATTTTTTACAATAGATATTCATGCGATAGGTACAGATTATCACGCTTATTGGATTCTCCGGAACGAAACGTTTCTCCATGGTGACGTACAAAATTATTTAAGATGGAAGTTTTTCAAGGCACCTAAAGGTCCCGACCAATAATAAACATGGCTGCGTTAGGATGGCCTCTTGAGTAAGTATAAAAGCTTATTTTCTTCCTTTTAAAACGCAGCTTTATTTATCATTTAGCCATTTACCTAGAATGTAGCTGAATCTATTTGAGTAAGTAATTGGGAGTTCCACCGTCTAAAAATTATGTTTCAAGGCCTCTTTGCGTAACTCAAAGGGTACAAAATTTAGCATGAAACTCTCGTCAATTCCACCCTTTGCGGAGTGTAGACGTCTGAAAAATTTAATTAAGTAAGGAAAATTCACATAAAGTCTGGAGGTATGGGTCAAATTGGAGAGATGTTTATACGAAACGAGGGAATTAAGGTGAAATGTCGGTGTACGTGGACTTTAGAAGTAGTTCATTAGTGAGCTGAATCAAAAAGATGCTCGCTATTCAGGGGTGTTAGAGACGCGAAGGAAGGTAAAAATAAAATGACGATGAAACATGTGAAACTTATATTTGGATGAAAATAAAATCTGCGAAATCAAATCAAATCCTTTAGGACCGAAACGAAAAGTCTTTCAACAATTTGAATGAAGAACTATAGCTGATGAAGACATTGACTGATACATTAATCACGGATTTCACCAAAGAGCTTCGTAATTTTAAAAGAAAAATGCTAATTTGTATAATTTCAAACACGGGTAACAATACCAACATAACAGCGAAGCAGGCGTCAAAATAAAATAGCGATCTTAGAGAGATTTTTTCAAAAAAGTCCCTTAACCTGTTAGGACTTCTAATCTTAAACTTATTCAGTCTCCTTAAGTAATATGGGTTGAGAATTTCGTCATTGCTTTGTACTGAGTAGTTATTTTTAGAAAAGGTAGAGTAAAGCTTTTTTCCAGCATTTGTTTGATTCTCAGCTGAATGATCACCATATGTGGAATTCGTCAAACGTATGGTCTAGCATTTAAACATCTACAGCGATCCATCAATCAAATGCAATGAGCACGATTGTATTATCCTGGGTACGCTTTCCAATAGAATTTTTTAATTTGGATTGGGCAAAGATTTGTAAATATGAAGCAAACTACTCGAGAAGTCTTGTATAATATTCTACTTACATAATTATTGAAGCACAGATGATTACGTGATGATCTCTCTCATCATTTCTGTCAGATATTAAAGGTGGTATTATTTATTTTTCAAAATTTAGTCGGCCTTGGACTCGGAGTAAAAATATTTTACGTAATGAGTCTTTGAGGAATTTTTGGAACCCCATCCGCTATTAGCCGTTGTTAAAAATACCTGTCTATAATCGAAGAAAAATTTATTCACGCTCATTCGATCAAAGGCATTATCCGGATGGCATTGATTTTATTTTCACCTTGCCTCATTTCTTTCCTTTTGGTTTGGAAACAAGGCAGGGCAAGTCTAGTGTACTGAGGAGTGAAACGATACCAGTTATATAGACTCGGACAAAGGGAGCGTGGAGATGAAAGATCAGGCCTAAGGTTTCTTCATTTTCAGTAGATCACTTCGGAGTCAAATTTAATATGATAAGTTCATTCAAAACAAACGATGATGCATCTTTGTATACATTCCAAAATATGTGAAGCAGACTATTCAAGTAGATAGGCGGTCAAGAGTAAATTCGTTTACAATTTGAGATTATTTTGTTTCTTATTTTGATATTCGAATGAATTGTCTTTGAGAGGCATGTCAAAAGAATCATACTGAACCATGTTTAAAGTAATGCGGTTTTACTTGGAGAAAATTTGCAATAGGGTAATTAGGCACTTTTGCTGCACAAGGCAGCAGGCTGTTTACTTCCATCAATTAAAAAGGCATTAAAAATATAAAATTTTAACGAATATTAATTAATTGAATCAGTGAAAAGGCTTGTTTGATTTGACCGCGACCATCGGGTTTTATTGCAAACCCACCGATATATCCGAACTACGCAATAAATTCTCAATCATTCTTCAGCGCGAAGAATAATGTTTTTCTTAAGAAATAATATCATATTCTCTTTGTTCAAGGTTCCGAGGAATGAAAAAGATGTACGATATTTTTATTTAGTTTTCACAGAAAAAAGAAAATCACTTTTACTAATGGAAGGAAAATAACCATATAATGGAACAAAATGGGAGGGGATATATGTACTAGATCATGGGCCATTCTATCTAACTAAGAGAAAGTTGAGGGCGGCGTAAGAAAAGCCAACGGGGACTCAGATTGAATTTCCGGTGTATTAGATGCGATTTCAGCGGAGTAGAAAAAGAGCTCAAAGAAAACGAACCACCAAGAGTAAACAAAATCAACAAATCTAAATCAAGGCACTCAAAGGAAAAGGTAATGAAATATCGTTCGGAAAAATCAAAGACTGCTACAAAAGTGGAAGGTTCCCGGGGAATACCAAATAGAGAGAAATGAGCACCACGCAGAAGGAAAAGGAAGACTGAATGATGCGATGGATGGATAAAACTTTAGGCATGGTTTAACATACCACGATAATAATTACTGATTAAATCAGCGGAATGGAAAGATAAATTGAGTGAAATCTGTCAAAAAACTAATTCTTATTCAGAAAAATGAGCAAAACGAGGCACGAGTCTATCTGACTCCTGTCACACCATGAAAAAGAGAGGTGGAACGAAAACAAGCTTTTATGTGAACTTGAAACGAACTTGAAAAGGGTTCTCGACGACGTGGATAAAGATTTTTTTATTCCAAGGAAAACTTGAAATGGGTTTCAAGGACAGATATGTAACAATCCAGGTTAATACAAAAACAACTGTCAAACGGGGAATGAAAAACCGAAAAAATAGAAAAAGGATGTGATCATTCACCAGGATTAATCTAAATGCTCTTAGAAGAGTGGGTTAGAGATATAGTTACCAGGAGTATCAAAGGAGTAAAGTGTATGGAAAATACACTACCTAAATGAATCCTTAAGCATGAAATAGCAATTATAGCATGCTTTGGCGAAAATCACCGGACATCCTCGGGTCTAATTTTTCAGATGCTTCAAGAATGTTACATATAAATCATTTGATAAAATAGGAATAGAAGGAAATGAGTAGTTAAGACCGACGAAAACGAGGTGAATACAGAGAAGCTGTACATATCAGAGCAGCCGGATTGACAGTAGTACTATCATTGTCAATTTACTCGGCACTGACTCTCCTGTCAAATCTTCTGCATAATTTCCTCCCGTTAAGGATCATCACCTTCGGTATCAATACTGGAAAATAGTGTCTCCTGTTTGACCATTTGTGACTAGGAGAATGAAAACTTTTTATGGAAAAATCTTTGAATTGAAAGTCTATGGAAATTGAGTGACCTTTTGAAACACCGATTAGGCCATTTTCCATGGTGTCGAGGAAGTGCAGGATCAGTGACGATCGTGCGTCTTGGTAATACACGAGTCTATACGAGAACACCATCTTTGCAATTTCGGTAAAGTTGTCTGTAGGCGTATGCATGCATGTGTACGGCTGCATTAGAGTCGCACCACGGTTATTTGGAGGAATACTCTAGAAATGATGGAAATAAGATGAATATTTCGAGCATTACACGAACAGGGCGCACGTGTTTCACCTTAGTGTTCATCTGGTACGAACTACGCATGCAATGGAATCGATTTTAAGGAAGCGCACCCGTGTTCATCAAACTTTGCTTTGTTAAATACTATCGGTGTATTGCTAAAAGGTAAAATTTGGGGATTTCATTACATTATAAATTATTGATTTTAATGCCGTTAAGCACATTTTTAATTTGCGACTAGTCACATAAGGGTCTCGATGCAGTTGGATCAAAATCGACACTGTCCAAAGTTGGTATGCATATGATTTTTATTGACCCATTTCCAATCCATAGCATTATGAATCTTACCACGTCGGTTTATTTACATGGAAATTTTGCCCCCCATTAATTTTGTTGAACACGTAGATAACGCGTCGTGAATTTCAGGCATAACACATTCCTCCAATACGTGACGCGTAATATTCTTGTAAAATCGATGGCGGATGAAGTCTGAAGGTGTTTTGGCCTTAGAAATTATACGTTTTATTCACTTGATAAGTCTATTTCCTCGAATGAAGTTGGCTTACGAATGATGTTAATTGAATGTGATTGGTACTTTTTAGGCTAATATCAATATCAATTTTCATTTTAATTTGTGTTTCATAAATCTAAAGAGTGGAGGCCTTCTATTTAGTATGTCACAATGAAGCTTAAACTACTTAATAAATAAGGGTCATTCGTAACTAGGACATTTTTAGCTCATATTTCGAAACACTATAGTTCATTAATCGTAGCACAATTTCCCTTAAATTTCATCTGCAAATTGGATGCTGTATTACAGAATTAATGTATTTTTTAAATTATACAGTTTAGGCGTGAATTTATGATTGATTTTAGAGTAAAAAGCAGTGTCCTGGTAATTCCTATACAAACTTATTGAAACACTATCCGGGTTTTACGTCATATTTTTAAGTTGATGATTAGTATTTTACTGAACATCAATAGAATTGTAACAGCATCCGCTTCTATAGCATTCCGATTATTATGAAAAATATGTTTCACTCATTGCAATGCATCTCATATTATTGAAGTATAGATAAATCAGAAATTTTTCTTAGAAAAAACAAGGTTTTTCAAGTATTTCCAGAGATTTGTGTCCGTCGATTTCTGTGAGTATTGTGATTTTTTGACACAAAATACTTAACTGATGTATCTTTAACTAAATATGCTAGTCATTATAGGTATTATTAACCATCTGACTCATTTAATATTTGTCACGTTTGCTCTGCAGCTTGCGCACCTACATGCACGCAAACTGCCGAGCAAATTTGTATCTTATTCCTTCCTACTGAATATGCATTTCGTTAAGAATGGATGTTAATTCTAGTTTGTGTGTCAATAATGTGCAATTCCCATGGAAAACAAAACGTGAATGATAAAGCAATCAAAACTGCTCCAAATAATTTACGAAGGCAACTTGACGATTTCAAGTACAATGAAATCAACTCACCGGAGGCATCAAGACAAGTATTGATATTTATTTTGAGACTGGCATGCCTATTCCATGGACCAAGGACGAGGATGGAAACATTAGAGTGAGTCTGGTTTGGTGACAGGAGGCGAAATTCTCTTTGATATTCAGAACGCCCACTTCTTGATGAAGTCGCTTAGAATGTGAAGAGCGATTGAGTCTTTCCGGAAAACGTCTTATGCGAAGACGTCTGCGATAACCTTTTATACTCAAACGTTGATGGAATTCTTGGTCTGATTCCCAATCCTTGGAGGAGAGCTATTTTACTTGGGTGACGTCTGGTTTCCTTATCTTAGGAAACTTTAGTTTAGTTAAGTAAACCTTAACTAAGTCTACTGTTAATTTTGGCAATAGTTATTAGCTTAAGTTAGAAATTGGTATATTTAATACTTTCAGTACACTCTTATAACATAAGTAACGAGATTTTGAACGTTATAGTAGAAATATCAGGTATAATTTAGTTGAGATTCATAATATTCTAGTGAGAAATTTCAAAGGGTATGGGATGGATTTGGGAATGTAATAATTTTTTTTAATAAAGAAATTGGAAAATGATTAAAATTTGTTGAGCCCTCTTAATGTTTTAATATCCCGACCCAAAAGATGATACTATGTTTTGTAACCCGTATCGTAAGATTAAAGCATTAACTAGAATCAACTAAGTCGCAATTTTTATTTCCGTTATGCATAAGTTCCTCAAAGTCAGGCCTGGAATCACTGATTTTAGTGGATAAAGGTTGTTCATGGAGTAGATAAATGGTACTCTCTATATATTTGGAGGTCAGACTCACAAAATAAACATTACTGTTACATGAATTATATTATCGTGTTTATTCGTTTAGTTGAGCAGACACCAGAATTCGAAAAAAGTAAACGTACAGGTTAAATTTTTTCTGAACTTTCCGGTAGCAAATTGATCTGAGAAACGATTCTACTTATAGTACTACCATAGTTTTCGTGCAGAATAAATTGACAGTATTGCAAGGGCGGAAAATCTGAAAAAATATCTCGAAAATGATGAAATTTTATATTACTTCACGTAATTTGAGATGTTCTGAACATTTTACACGCTCAATACCCTTCTCATTTAAATATTAATATTCCATTTTAATATAGCATGTTACGTATTTTACAGTTTTCGTGGATTAACGAAATGTTTTGTTTCAAATTATATTTCATTATTTCCAAACCATAATAGGCAATTAGAATTTTCAGAAGGGAAAATGAGTAAATTAGTACGGAAATAATCAAAGTTTATCTGTTTCAATTAAAATTCTAATTCGGTTTACATTAAAGCCATTTGATTGCCTTAATCCTTTAATTTATTTTCTAGATGTGGATGTAAGTCAACGGCTTTAGAAAACATTTGAATGATATACAATCACAGAGTAATGCAAGGGATTTTAATTTATCATATAATTACATGCGAGATTACGAGATAGTTACTGAAACAAAGGTTTTCCTAAAAGTATTCCCAAATACCCTGGGTGTTTAATTTTTTTTAGGTGTTGAAAGAGATGAATAAAATTTTATCTGTCAATAATGGTTATTTTTGTTTACAAATGGAAATATTAGGAGAACTCCTATTGAGCTGTTGCAAAATAAAATTGGTTGGATGAAACGTTCATTCATTGTGTCATATGGTTGTAGACGAATATAAGTAAATAATGGAAATATTTTAGCCTTGGGAATTAATAGCCACTAGGTTAAGTCTCAGATAAAGCGAATGTATATCACAAGTTACAGTTAAAAAAAAAGAAAAATATTCATAGCATGGTGTTTAATTGAGTTAAAGCCAAATAAAAAATATTTTAAAGAGCCAGAATCCAGCATGCGCTAATCTTCATACTAGAGGAATTTGGAAAGATACAAGAGCTTAGGTGTTTAGTTTGTGTTTTCCTTAACACTCATCAATTCCTTTAGTTCACTGAGCCAAAATAAAAAATATTTATCACTCAGCCCCCTTAATATTGACTTTCATGAATGATTTGCTTTGTTAATTTGACTATAAGATGAGTATAGTGTAATGTATTGAAACCGAAGTTGTTCATTCAAAGTGCCTTATTTGAGGGATTTTGATCAGATTGAAGTCGAAGGAGATCACATAAATATTAGGTACAAACCATAGTTTACTTTCTCTTTAATCAAATTTTTGTTTCTGATATGAAACGAAAAATTTTGCTGTGCCTGCGAGTTAAAGCACAGCGAATCAAAATTCAAAAATTTGATAAAAGCGGATACATTATTAGATCGCGTTTTCTTCTAGAACAAAGGTTCGGCAATCAGGTTTGTGGTAAATAATGAACTACCTTTGCTTTAAATGTGTTACAAAGTAATACAAAGCGAAATATTTTAAAAAACGATAAATGTATGTAATATCTTGCTGGCATATAGTGATACATATGGCAAGTTAGAACTCCAAAATGAAACAAATTATTCTATTTTGAAAACTGCGAGTATTATGCTAGTTGCAGTATAAATTTCGGACATTGTCATAGAATTGCAGCTTCGAAAATGGGGTGGCACTTGTCAACGAACCATGAGGTTTGTTTTTTGCCTTTTTACCTTCATATCCAAAATAAATATTCTAAGAAATGAAAAGGGAAATATTCGGGTCGTATCGGGGGTAGATAAGGCAGTTAATAATCAATTCATATTCAATTTTTACGAAGGATTATGATTCAAATTATTCATTCAGTTAATTTACTTCAAGAAAACATCTTGATAGCAATCGTATATGAATTTATTTTTCTCATTAATTTTCAGAAAAAAGTATTTATTTAGCAAATTTTCATCAACGCATTGTATTTGCAAGGAAATGCGACGTGGGCATGCAATGGAATGTTGCTGTTTTTGAAAGTCGGCGAGCTAATGCTTGGGATTGGCATGGTGAAAACATAGTCGGTATATTTGATGATTAAATGGTAAGTCGAAAAACAAACTGCAAATAAACCTATACATATTCTAAACAATGTTTTCCAATTATAATTCCCAAACTATGCGACTACATTTCTGCTTCTCGGAGAAATTATACATATTAGATTGTTCAATGAAGACTGGTCATAAACATTTTGATTTATAATTTAACGTGTGAACAATTGATTTTATTTTATTCGCATAATGTGCAATTCATATCATACAAGCTTCATCAATTTAATTCCAAAATTGCGTCAGCAGTCTCTGGTAGCTGGAACGTGCTCATTCCGCCTATCCCTGTTGCCGATGATGAAAAATGCTTTTCGTCAGGTGTTTTTTTCTCGTTGGTAACAGAAGAACTCATATTGCCTGAGGAAAATTTTGGACTGTAAGGAGGATGAAGAGCACACTTAATATTGATTTCCGTGAAGTAATCGCCATTTCCCGGCGGGTTTTGCGGAACCCATCACTTGGAAACACGTGTAGTATGCAATTTTCTGTCACCAACGTGGTGTTAGTGACAGACAATTGTTGGTGGAACTCAATAAAATTTTTGATAATTTTGTGCTGGTGCTCTGAACTTTATTTGGAGAACTTCTCTCAAAACGGCACCAGCAATGTTAATATTTATTTCCCAAAAATAAATGACCGCAGATAGTGTCTATCTTCCCATGAGTTCACTGTTTTCTCTCTTCTAAGAGTACAAGCCATTTTCTAGATGAGGTATTAGGAAAATTAAATTCTCCATAAGCCTATGGTATTATAAGCTTTACCTGAGGATTTGTTGATGTGAAAGAAAAACTTCAATGTAGCGTCGGTTGTTATTTTTATCTATGCGCTGTAATTATTAACCCTGACCCAATGCATAGGATGTAACAATGCCCTTGTTGGTAGTAAATTAAAATGTAATTATATTCCTGTAAGTAAATGCATGTGAATCAAAAATGTATGATCACTCTTTATTGACATCTCTCGTAGTACTATATAATCTTCCATTGAGAGTTTTTGGCTGTCGAGATTGATGTATGGACCCATCCTTAACTAAGAAGTGATTTAATTATACTCCAATATTTGCATCGTGGAACTAAATGTTGCAAATTACTTCTTCCTTAGGAATACCTAATGACAGGTAACTGCTCATACATGCACATGCACTAGGCGTCCCGAGTGCATGGGAGTCCAAAATGGATCGACTTTCGCTTGAAATGGAGTCTCTAGCCGCTCGACAACGTTGTCGATATAAAGAGCCGCGTAACCAAAAGGCTGTGGGGTGCGCGAGACTCTTTGCGGTTAGATACGGACAGACTGGGAGGAAAAGTACGGCAAGTGGATAAGACGAAATGTTTGAGAGGGCAAAATGGATTGTCAGCCATTGTACGTTTATAACACGAGCCGAGGAAAAAATTGAAACATATAATTTGGGTAAAAGTACGTAAGTAGTAAATATTTTTCGCTGGTGACAGAAAAGCGTTGGCTGATCCAACGAATTCTACGTGGAGCAAATTCGACCTATTTCAATAGGATAAAATATTCAAATTCGGCTAAATGCTCATTCAAGTGAACTAATGTCCATTTAACGGAACTGAAGTGATTCAATTCTCCGAGGATGAAGAGAGATAATGGAGGTGATTTGTGGAGGCTATATAAATATCTATGTTGATTTTGTAGAAATGTTACATACAATACGAGTACACGCACTTGAATAGGTATCTTACCCTAAGAATGATCGCGTTTAAGGTTTGCAATTTTTAGGAATTTTATTTGAAATTTCTATCAAGGCTTAACGGAAAAAGATGCGGAGAAAAACGGAGATTTTCTATTTTGACCAATTGTTGAATTTTTAGATGGTTAGTATATTCAATATATATATATATATATATATATATATATATATATATATATATATATATATATATATATATAGCTGTGTTGTGGTCACTCCCATAGTAAACAACAAACCGATATAGAAGAGCATTATTTTAAACCAATATTCAGGTAAGAATACTTAAGTTAAAAGGCTTTTATCTACTCAGTAAAAATATGAATTGTCGCCAAATTTTCATCGCTTTACTGTTGTAAAGCCGCATTTAAACTGCTAATGAGTTATTTCGTAAGAATTGGCGCAATCCCTTTTCATTTTTATTGAAATCTCTCCCAAACACTCCTTTGACATCATTATTTTCTAAAATAGAGTTTTTAAAAATTCTACTAATATTTACAAGAGCAACGAAAATAAATAATACTGCTTACTCAAGGCATACTTATCTACGTGCTTCATTTCAAAACACTATACTGATCGTTGAACTTTTGTGGATCAAATTCTAAAAATAAAGTTTGCTAATTTATTTATTTAACTACTTAATTGGGGCGAGATTGGGAATTAATTATTCCTTCTCCCACCTAACCCCTACACATTATACACAAAAAACTTGAAGGGAGCAGAAAGCGCATGAAATACGAGAGAAAAATGTCTGTAATATGTTATGTTAGGATTGCTTCATAATAGATTATTAATGTCTATTAAATCTGCACTTGTGCCGCATGCCGCATATCTAGTCATTTGTCAGACTTATTTGAGGACCGTTTTGTGTTACAAAACCGTGTCGGGGACATTTAGTATCGCGACGTGTTGAACTTTTTGAGTTGGTTATTTTTAATTACGTGGACTTTACGTTGAAAAACCTGAAAATTTACGTCAGGTACACTAACCTGACCATTCCAGAATCCATTCCAGAATCCATGTATATATGTATATATGACCATTCCAGAATCCATTAAATCATTTAGATTTGCTGATGATCAAGCTTTATTTTGTCTGTAAGCCAAGGGATTTTAAGTATTGCTGAGTACATTTTAATTCCAGTGCAGTAGGAATGGGATGAGAATAAATTGAAATGAAACAAAGGTTATGTGGTTTTCCGGATAGAGGAGGGCTAAGTAAAATGTTAAATTAGGAGGGCTAAAACTTTAGTGGGGAGAAATATTTACCTATATAGGAAGTGTTCTGGACGTAATAGTGACGTAAGTGCCTAATTTGTGACGTAAGTGCCAAGTTTGTAAGGACGATTGTTCAACGTAATAGGGACGTAAGGAGAAGAATTACATTGAGCAAAGAGGCTTTCACAAGAAAGAGAGAATTGATAATATGTGCAGTTGAGTAATGATATTAAGAAAAGGCACGTTAAAACTTTGATATGGAGATGGATATATGCGGCGCGGAAACATGGTTATTGAAGCAGGATTATGTGTAGATTGGAGGTTTTTGAAAATTGGTTGTGAAAAAGGATGGGGAAGTTTAAGTAGACAGAAAGGAAAGCAAGTTGTGGGGGCGGAAAGGGGGTTGTTCGGAGAAATTCTGAAACCAAAAATATGGACGCAAAGCATTTGGATTGGCAGTATGATTTTTAAGACTATGATAGCAGGGGGAGCGTTTGACAAACGAGGAGGGGGTAGGAATAGGAAAAGGGTGTTAGACAGAATAATGGGAAGGAGGAGTTATACGGAGATAAGGGGCTTTGCGTAGAGTAGGAAGTTTGGTTGTTTTTTGTTAAGAGAGACAAGATATTTATTTGGGAGTTTTGCCCACCCAAAATCTGCTTTAACCGGCAGATTACTTATAAATATATTTGTAAGTTAGCAGTCGTTCATACTCATCTAAATATTTATAAAGACACTCATAGTTTGAATAAGGTAATACACAATGCATAGGATATTATAAAGTATAAAGAGTACGTGCCTTTGTAAGAATAATACGATAATACGCATTTCCGATAAAACATTAATCCCTGAAAGAGTCTCCATTATATACAAGATAGCAAAAAAGATAGAAACTTTTAGTACAAAGTGTATTTACGAATAAATGTTCCAAGAATATCGTGCCGCTTTTTTCCAAAGACCTTCACAAGACTTAAGAAAATGTATTTTATGTTCAGTATTTTACATTAAAATTACGGAATAATATACATGCAGGCCAAGAATTTATTTACTCTGTAAACCCTTAGAAAAAATATCATTCGCGGATATGAACACGTTCATAGTTATTTTAAATTATTTTTCCTTGCGATAATTCTGAAAATATATCAACAGCTTTGATTCATATTTCCTAATCGGGCGATTAAAAAACACGAAAAACAAAAAGCAAATAAATTTACCTAGTATCTTCTGCATTGCTTATATTTTTTTACGCACGCATATAAGGATGGCGGTTTATTCCAAAGTTTATGATTAGCTTTTAATATTTAAATGATACTCTTATATTTTTCGGCTCAACTTGATGGACATTAATGAAGAGTCAGAAAATAATAAGAATTTACAAAGTTATTAATATTCACCTTTTTAAATGGTACCATTCCTTTAAGAAGTTTAGCCTCTTGATAAAAATTGGATCTCAGAGAGATTAAAACATTTAATCAACATCAAATGAATATGCTTGGATTTCTCGTTTGTCAATATTTTGCGTTAAGTGTATGGCAAATAATATTTTTTGCCTGAGATTTAGTACACCTATTTTTTGTTCTTAATGAATCAAGAAACTAGTAAAAGATGACGAATTAAATCAATTAGGTATAGGTATGAATGGGTGAAATAGGTTTCAATGTATTTTTTACGCTGCATGTTTTCTGTGGTACTTGAATTTGCCTCAGAAAAAGAGAAAACGAATTCCTTTTGATTTACCAACATGAAACTAAATGCTCCAGAATGAAATACGCACATGTTTTTGGTAAACGCTTAAGCCTATACAATTTATTTCTTTGTTTAATACTCTATATTCAGACCTATTTAGCACTACATTTTATTTGTCTCTATTCGGAATTGAACCTATTTCCCTTAATGTCAGTTGTGGCCATTTCATAGCCACCATCAAGGGAGGTTTCAATGTTAAACTCTACGTATTTTATCCGCAAAACAACGTAATGCAGTTCTGTATACTCTAATTGGCGTATTTTTTATTCGTCAAACTAATGCTAAGTCAGCAGCTAGAGCAATATCATGAGGAAAAAAGTGGGGTTACAGGCGATATTGAGCATTTGGCTACGATTTCGTCATTTTTCGATTGTAGCCATTCATTCGTTAAGTTGACGCATTAACTTCCGATTGCCTTTTGTCGGGTATCATGGCAGAAATTGAGCCCACACCGCGTTCCAACTAATGTGGTTAGTCTAGTAGGCCAACAGTCTCCCACGTTTTCAAGCTCCCGGATTCCAATCCTCACCTCTTATGTTATTTATGTTGATTGTGTAGTCATAAAAGAAATTTTCCGTGTTTGCATTTGGAGTCCAAAAGGATTTCAACTATGTGACCACCAAATTAATCTATTACTAAGCCCTAACTGCGGGGCTTCATTAGTTCACGATGGTGTTATGAAATTTTAGGAATTTTTACTCTTATCTGTCATTTTCATTAACAGTTTCCATCGAGTCTATTACAATATTGATGAAGTTATATTAAATCAAAATGTAGAGTTACCCGACTTGAATACATAATTTGTTCTTGTCGGTTCGCATCTTGACACCCAATTTACCATATTTTCCTATGGAAAATCAATCCGTTACTGTAATTAGAAATTAAATATATATATATATATATATATATATATATATATATATATATATATATATATATATAACGTATTTGTATATCATTATTAAGTATTTAAATATCAGGGTAAAAACAAACTTTACATTTCCACAATAAAGATTTAATATTTCACGACCATGGTTTCGATGCTGCGCATCGTCATCAGGTGATTCAAATCATCGTCATCAGGTTTTTCAAAGTGCTATATAATGCTTACTCACCTGATGATCATGAAGCATCGAAACCATGATCGTGAAATATTAAATCTTAATTGTGGAAGTGTAAAGTGTCTTTTTACCCTCATAATGAAGGAATTACACAAAGTTAAACCTGAAACTGCTACGTTATCAAGGATTTTAATCCTGAAATCTTTCGTTTTTTGAGCGCTTTTGTTTCAAAGTTCCGTTTGCTCAACCCGTCAACCATGGTTCCTTCTTTTTGACCTCTATTTTTTCTAGTTTTTTGTATTTTTCTTCTCTTTCATCTTAGTATTCTTTCAATTCATTTAAAAAATTAAGAAGTTTTAGTATAGTGACTCTTATATTAAGATTACTCTGAAGGTAAAAATAAATTATTCTGAATTTATACTGATAATTATCTTCAAAATAAACTTCTCATGATAAATGATCAAAGGGCTTAACAAATGCATTTTTTTCATCACCGTCTCGCAATAAAATATGAATTTTTCCAAGAAGAGGGTTAACATAGCCTTCAGTGTGGGGTGTAAAAGTTGACAAAAGATGAATTTAACAATTGATTTTTTTTTCTTTCACTACGAAAGAATTATGTATTCTCTTTATCAATTATGAGTATAAACGTCTTAATGCTGAAAGTGCTATTCTTTCAATAGATGTTCGAAAAATTCAATTGAAAGTGGTTAGTAAGCATATACTATAGACCCTTAATTTTGAATAGTTGAACGATATCTTATACAGGCTATCGTAACTGCCTTTTTTAAATCAGCAATGAATAATGTATTTTAATTTTGGTACGTTTCTTAATTTACTAGTATGTTGGGTATTCTGTAATACTACCTTTTCTCACTATAAGCTACTCAGACTTCCTTCAAACCCTTAACTTTTCCACGCATGCTTGCGTAACTGGTAATATTTTTATAGATACGTTCGTGCATATTTCAAATGCGCTAAAGGAAGTAAGGTCAGTAAAGGAATTACTGAATTGGCTGCTTGGAAACGATAGGAATATATTTGCTTGTCTCTGCATTTTCGGATTCTCCATCCTCGTTGGTTGTCTTCCGGTGACGATAGTTTTACTGACCAGCCTGGCTGCGTCTTCAGACCCAGGGTGTAAGAATTATATTATTTAAAATATTTAAAAAATTGAAAAATTTAGCAAATATATGGAACTATTATCCCCGCATGATTAGGAAAGAGCTAAAAAGGGAGAAGTGTAAGGAAGGAATCCTTTGAATTTACAGGCAGTATTTATGAGAACTGAATTTGCCAAGATTTTCTGAAGTCAATTTTAATCCTCATGCGGTAAGTACGATATACTAATACCGTAGGACGATCATTTTACATTCAGATGAAGGAAAATTCATTTCAAGAATCGGGTCTTGAATGGTTAAGATAAATACCCGGACTAAGAGCAGTTTGGCTATGCAAAGAGAAGATTAAAGCGCCAATAAATGCAAGCATGCAGTAATGATATCATTAGAAGAAAAGATCGGTGAATATAATCAGTATATGTTTGTGTGCTTCGTGGATTTTGAGAAGACGGTTGACCGTGCAGAGTGGTAGGAGTTAAGGAGATATTGCAGAATTATGGAGAAGACCAGGGGGATAGGTGAGTTAGCAGAAATTAAAAAAAAACTGCAGGGATTAAGGTAACCAAGTTGAAATGAGGATGACAGTAATTGGCAGAGAAGTAAGAAATGATGCCTGTTATCATCAGTGCTTTTCAACATACATGCTGAGGGTAATTTAAGGGTCGCATGGGAAGGGCTTGAGCTGAGAATAGCCGTGGGCGTTAAAATGATTAAGTCAGGTTTGCAGATGATAACGCAATAATGAGTCAGACAGCTACGTTAAGTCGTAGAGAAAGGGCGTGGGTAGCAGGAAAACTACAAGAAGCAAAAGAAATGAAATTCTAGAGGAGTAGAAAGGCCAAAAGTTCAAGGTGCAGAGAATAAGCTAGAGCATGCCGAGCAGCTCATTGACAATCTTTTGGGCAGTATTTTAGAGGGAAGGGGGCATAATATGGGTAACAGGAAGACAAGAGGTGTGTCTTAGTAGGAGGCATTCGGAAGAATAAGAGAATTTATAACGGGTAAGTTGAGTAAAGCAAAAATAGCAAAAAACTTTACGTAGGACGAAAAGAGAGAGAGGAAGCGGGATAGAGGAACGAAGCAAGTGGCGTTTTGGCCAGTATGAAGGCAGGTTGTGGTTATGAATAATTGTAAAAATAAACAGTGTTGGGCGAAAAAAGTTTAAGTTCTCTCAATACTCCGAAGTACATGTATCGCCATTAGATACCGTCCAAAAGCTAAATAAATTGATTAATTGTAATAAATGAATGTTTCATTACCTCACAAACTTTGGGAATTAGATTTATTAAACTTGATTCATTTGAAATTCATTTGGAATCATAGATTTCTATATTATTTATCAAAATAAAATTACAAGTAAAAAAATAATAAGCGCGTCTCTGAAAGCAGATTGCACTTGGGCAATATCCGCTAATTAGTGGTGAGGCCTTTTAATTTAGTATTGGTATATTGTGTTATTCATTTTATAAGGAAATTGGAATTACTTTATAGTGATTGGCAAAAAAATAAAATGGAAATTCCAGTGACGTCAAAGATGGAAAATCACAAATTAATTTTCATTTCGATTTTGGAAACTCTCGCCCTAGGATATACCCATTCCATAACAATTTTCTCTTCTCAACTTTTACCGACAACATGGAAAACCAAAAGGATCTACGCACGCTATTCCTTAGTAAAAACATAATTTATATAGCTCTGGAACGTTTCATTAGTTCTCCCTTCAGATTCCTGATTTGAAAAATGACATTGTCGTAATAGCTAATGTGTTTTCCACTGATTGCGGGTGATGTCAGGAACTTTGAGGCAGGTAGCGGGAAGGAGATGAGAAAATTAGATAGGGTATATAGAGGTAGTGAAAAAGGAAGAAGATAAAAATAGTGAAATAGAAAGTAGGATATATTAAGAAGGAGCTAGAAAGATAGAGATAGAAAATAGGAGATGGAAATAACGGAGAAGATGGAAAGAATCAAGAAGATGAATATAAAGAAGGAGACGGAGTAAAAGGAGATGGAGAGGAATTAGGAGAAGGAAAAAAGAAGAGACGAGAAGAAAGGAGAAACAGGGATTGGATAGATAGTAAGCGAGTAGGAGATGGATAGTTGGAGATGAAGGATAGGAGACGGAAAGAAGGGTATATCGAGGAGGTGTAGAGTGAAAGGAAAACGGTAAAGAAAGGAGGTGGAAGGAAGTAGAGAGGGGAATATGATAGATCTAGAGAAAAAAGGGACAATTCTGGTGATGAAGAAAACAGCGCCCAGCACCGCTCATCGGTGTCTAACAAGTTGACGAGCAGCGGTGCGAAAACGGTGATGGAAACGGTTGAGACGTCGGAGGTAGGAAGAAGAGAAGGCAAGGGTAAGATTCGCATTTTACGTCAGAGAGAGGCGCAGAGAGAAGCGCGGTGGAAGAAAGTTGCCACGGGCTTAAAGAATGGCAACCGGAATTTCATTAACCAATCGCACCTCCGGAGTGCCCGTCAGCGCTAGAGTTTTCCCTGGGGACGAATTGAGAGTTTTTTTTTGAGCAGGAGGGATTGGGATTGTTGAATTTAGAGGGTGGAGGGAGAAAATATTTGCTGTGTATGGAAGCTCGGTTGGGAAGAGGTGTAGGAGAAGAGCAGAGGGATGCGAGGTTGGAGGGAGTGCGCCTCTGCGGTGGAAAGTGAATTCGAACGAATGGTGAGGACGTGGAATAGTGATGGATGCGGAGGGAGACGAGATGAGCACCCCACAAGATTTGCTTGTTTTGTTTTGAGAGTTTAATGGGGTAAAGGGAGGTTTAAGGAAATGAAAGGTAAGAAGGGAATGGATTAAAACTTGTAAGTTTTAGTGGGAAATGGTGATAGAGAGAAATTCAGGGAAATGTGAGGGGAGAGGGAAGAACCGTAGTGAAAGGGTAAGGCAGTATGAAAGTAAATGAGAGAGACGGGATTAGAGAAAGAGAGACTGGGTGAGGAATAATATAGGAAAGTATACAGGAGGGGAGGGGTATGAGGCTGTGTTGTTCTGATAAATGGATGGCTTGGAAATAAGAGAAAGAAAGAGACCGTGAAGGACGTGTTGGTTGAATGGGTTTCTCGTGCGTCCAAGAGTGCCGAAAAGCTACACCAATAGGTTGTCTTAAATCTTACTTAAACTGGTTCAGGAGGGTGCTGAAAGGTGAAGATTATCTATTTTAATACTTAGATGCATCCCGTTTGGATTCAAGAACATTAATAAATACAGCGTCACTAACACGTCCGGTTCATTTTTCATCTGACTATGAGTGGAATGCTGTAAGATCACATTTTTGACGACCAATGTCACCGAAAGTTTCAGTCAGTCCCGCTGATTCGCCGGCATATCCAGAGCATTGTGAAATATTCAAAAAACTGTCTCTAGTCCTAGATGAATAGCGCCGCTAAAATATTTGAATCGATAGACATTATATATCATCATTATATCTTTATTGTATCACAATGATGTTATGGCTCGTACCGAATAGATTAATTACAGGTCATGTTTTATTTTGAGGGCAGGGACAGGGTAAAATTAATATTTGTATCAATATTTGAATCCAATATCCGTAAAAAATTATTATCCCGCTTTGTAAAATATGAGGTGGTGGGTATTTTTGAGCAATTATCACCCTAACGAATTACATTTTAATTTGCTGAGTTACATTATTCAATTAACATCAATGTCCTTGAATAAGATACTACAGCAGTTGTTAAAATGAATGTCCTGCCTCCGGCTTTAGTTTAGAATAACCCTGTCTTCACAATGATAACACTTTTAAAAACCTACTTACATTCTAGGAACACATAGGTGAATTTCGTTTTCTTCTTACTCGGGGGAAAATATCATTTCGACCAATCTCAACGTTATTTCCCTGAATAAAGAGCGTTTTTAAATAGCTTACTATTTAATTTACTTCAATGGGAGTTAATTTCATTTTGAAAAAATGTCTCTTTACACTCCTCATAATTTTGCAGTGTTGCAAGATGATAACATCATTTTTCTTCCTTAGAACTACTTCATTTTGGAAGGGAGGATTAAGGATGAATTTATAATTTACTGACTTGTATGGGTCCCTCGATGCAGTATTTATGTTTTACAATTTCGGGGTAATTCCATGTCATTTTAATAAACGATATGGTATCATTTTCTTAAATAATGTTCAAAATACTATTCAAAATCTCTCAACAACATTCCTCATTTAATAAAATTAAGCCCTATAAAATAGTTTTGCGAACAAACAAATTTAGCAACTTTTATGAACAACAGATAATGTCAAATTCTCTACATTTCCCCATATGATCCAATATAAATACAAAATACATAATTATGCATCATAAAAATTATTAATAAATCCTTTTAACAAATTAAAGTGTGATTTACGTAATATGTAATTAATATACTTTGAATAAACTTTGCAATTATTTCACATTTCTCCAAAATGGGTGAAAATAAAAAATATAGTAGCTTCAATACTTAGTTATGAATTTTTATTGAAAAAATTCATTGCATGAATCAAATCAAATATTTAACTTTAATTTAATTTATTTAAAAATTAAATAATTGAATGTATTTTTTTAGTTAAGGAAATTAAAATGAAATGAGTTTAAGTGTGCACGCTTTACAGTCGTCGACGGGGGCCTATCTCCGGCACTGAACAGGTTAAGAATAAGATAGAGGGAGGTCTGGCGATTGGATATTCTTCTGGCTTGCTTTTCTTTACGAGTAGCCACCGATACAAGTTTGCAGTGAGATAAGATATGCTATTGAAGAATTTAATGCTATAATTTTAGAATATAGCTATGGCAACTTAAAGCTATCATGCACACAAAAGTTGTGGTAATTCTTGAAATTTGTTATCATTAGTGATTCAAATTGTTTAACATTAATAAATAAGTCACTGGAAACATCAAGAACAACTATAGCATAAATATAAACCCAATGCCGAATTCAAGCTTGCAGAAATTGTAGTAATAAATGCATACTAATCAGCCGTGCCGAATCATTCTGCTTTATATATCTGGAAGAGGTTTATCCTAGACATTCAAGCTAATAAATACGTGGCCTTTACCCTTACTTTGGTACTGTTAAGAAAACTGCGCTTAAGAGTAAAAGAGTGAATTGCCAGGCTTTTTAAGCAGGAGAATGTCAACTTTGCTTTTTTATAACATTTACCAGAATTCACATAAAAATATAAAAGGTATGAGATGAATAAATTTGCGTTTAAAAATCTCAAAAAATTTACATCGGAATAACATAATTTGTAAATTTGATATTTGAATTCTTAATAATACTTAATAATAGAAACGGAAGTATTGAATAGTCCCCATAGTTTATTGGTTATTAAGGTTTCTGTTTCGATGACCATTTTCATTTGAATGTAGCTTATGGATGATGCAAATCGGGGGATATAACAAAATTGTTACCATGAACCTATTCTGGGAATGGTTTATACCTTACAGGTATATTGTAGGGGAATAAAATACCTATCTATGAGACCAATTGGAAATAATTCATCTTACCCCACCACTTAATTTTTCAATTCTTCCTTCAGCCGTACATTTTCCCTTTCTGACAGAAATTAATTTGGAAGTTGAACGATTTCTTCAGACAATACATGGCTTGTATAAAAATTATCGGCAAAAGTTTCAGAAAAATAGATTTATTTATTTCTGCAATACCTCAAAATCTTCAAAGAATATCCCTTGAGCGTCGACACAATTTTTTCAGCGGCTTTTCCATTTCTCGAAGGCCCCCTGATGTGCGGATTCCGGAAGATCATTATGGATAGGCCTGCAAGCTTCTCTGATGGTACTAATGGTCCCATGGTGGTGTCCTTTGAGGGAGGATTTCACTTTTGGGAATAAGAAATAGTCTGCTGGTGCCAAGTCGGGACTGTAAGGGGGTTGTGGAATCATCGCGAAGCGTTGCAGAAGGTCTTCAAAAGCAGACAGTCGACTATGCTTTTGATCGTCCGTCAAGACCTTCGGGACGAGTTTTGCGCAGATCTTTTGCATCGCCAAATTTTCAATGATAAAGGTGTGCACTGTCATCTGATCGATGTCAATAAAATCTGCGATCATGCGCACACTAAACCGACGATCTAAATTCAGCACTTCATGCACACGTCAGGAAAAAAATACTGCTGATACTTTTTATGCAAACCTTGTAGAATGGCTGCATATTAACTCCGTATCATTAAAGGTAGAGCATACGAAATCTGTTGGTCAGGAGGCTCATAAATTTTCCACTCTAGCTTTCCGCCCAAAAGAAAAGGAATTCTATAAATGTTGGTCCTAAAATATTGGTATAGTTTCTTCGAAATATGTATGTGATTTTCGTTGTCTGCTGCACACTTTCTTGTGCTGTCAATCCCTTCCTTATACTTCCTAAGCTATCTCAGGGACCTGTGCCATGAAAAGAGGATAAATACGTATTATTTCACTCTGATGGAGCACCGAAACTGTTTTAATAATATAATTAATTTGTTAACTGGTAGTGATTTTAGTGTCATGCTGATACTCTGTCTGAGAAGTATATTTTCTCATAAAACGGAGTTTTCGGTTTCAGGAAATTAATAAGGAGTTTAAAATGAAATAACAATGGCAGTGACGAGTAAAAGACATGGTGAAATTGTCAAAAAATGTAAAGTTACAGAAGCTCACAGAGGTGTTTTCAGCCACCATGTAACTATGGCGACTAAGTTGTAAACATGTATATGCCTACAGGAGATGTTTACAGAAGTTTTAACCTTCTGATGAATGTAGTGTGTCAAGAAAATTAGAATATCATATAAATTGAATGAACTCCGTTAATTGTGAGCCATAAATTGGTGAAGCTTTCCGATGAAGGCCTTTTTAAAATTATATAATGGTTTTGAAGTTATCTCTGCAGAGCATGTATTGTTCTTAAACTACTCTGTACGTTACAGTTTTAACAGAAACCTCTTAGAGCTAATTCTTCTTGTAAAACTTGTTAATATATAGAACCAGAGACTTGTTCACAATTTGAAAAGTAACAGATTTTCTAGGATGAGTGACAATGCGCAAGAGAAAAACAATTGCTATATGAGGCAACTTTAACCGTTTCATCCACATTCTTAAACTCTCCTAGTCTCCATTTGGCAAGCATCAACTTCATTTTGAGATGTGATCAGCATGATCACTTGGGATATCCTTTTGATGTTTCAGCAACTCTGCAGTATTTTGGTCTTTATTCGGAAAAGGTACAGTAGTAGAAAAAGAAACTTTCATTTTACGTGATGCAGTTTTCTTTTTTAAGATGTATATATGTATATAAATATATATATATATATATATATATATATATATATATATATATATATATATATATATAAGGAGGCTATATGGGCTGATTCGTAGTATTTATGAGGAAGGTATCTGGCCGGAAGACTTTGTGAGATCAGTGTTAGTTCCTATTCCGAAAAAGGTAAAGGCTACATCTTGTGAGGACTACAGGACGATAAGTTTGATATCCCACGCAGCTAAAGTTGTTCTCAGGATCATAAACAAAAGGATAGAGAGTAGGGCAAATGATTACTTAGGGGATAATCAGTTTGGGTTTAGGAAGGGGAGAGGTACGCGTGATGCCATTGCAGTAATGAGATTATTAATCGAGAGGAATATAGAACACAACCAGGAGGTATTTACTTGTTTCGTAGATTTCGAAAAAGCGTTTGATAGAGTGAATTGGGAGAAACTAATGAGTATAGTGCAGAAAATAGGAATAGATTGGAGGGAAAGGAGACTAATCCGCAACCTGTACATGTCTCAGACTGCTCAGGTGCGGGTGGGGAACGGGGAGTCCGGTTGGGCAGTGTTAGGAAGAGATTTAAGGCAGGGTTGCCCATTGTCACCGTTGCTGTTCAACCTGTATGCAGAGGAAATGATTAAAGAGGCATGGGAAGACCTGGAGGTAGGAATGAAAGTGGGCGGAAAATTAGTAAAATCAGTTAGGTTCGCTGATGACCAAGCTTTAGTTTGTCAGTCAGCCAAGGGGTTGCAAGCATTGCTGAGTGAATTGGAAATTCAGTGCGACAGGTATGGGATGAGAATCAATATTAATAAAACAAAGGTTATGCGATTTTCTAGAAAGAAAAAGGCTAAGCTTAATATTAAAATAGGAGGGCAAAAACTAGAGCAGGTAGAACAGTTTACGTATCTCGGTAGTGTTTTGGACCAACACGATCAAAGTAGTAGGAACGTAAGGAGAAGAACTGCGTTGATGACAGGGACGCTGAGTAAAGACGTTAAGAAAAGACTCGTAAAAACTTTGATATGGAGCGTAGGTATGTGCGGCGCGGAAACGTGGTCATTGAAGCAGGAGGATAGACGTAGATTGGAGGCTTTTGAAATGTGGTGTGGAGAAGGATGGAGAAGGTGAAATGGACAGAGAAGAAAACAAATGAGGAAGTACTTGGTATGGTGGGTGAAGAGAGGGGTTTGTTGGGAGAAATCCTATGGAGGCAGGAAAAGTGGATGAAGGGGGTGTTGACCGGCAGTGGGATGTTGAAGACTGTGATAGAGGGGAGAAAGTTGGGCAAAAGAGGAAAGGGAAGGAACAGGATAGGGATGTTGGACGGGATGAAGGGAGGAAGAAAGTACTCAGAGATGAAGAGGGACCTGATATAGAGTAGGATGATGGATTTTGTGTTTTGTTAGGAGTAATAATCTGGTGTGTGTATATATACATATATATATATACTGTATGTCTCCTTCCCTATCTCCGCTCCCCTCTAGCATCTCCTCTCCCTTTCCTCTCCCCCAACCATTCCTCTCACCCCTCCTCCGCGTCCCGTTCTACTCTCCCCCTGGCCCCCTTCCCTTTCTCTCGCACCCCTTACCTCTCCTATTACAGCACACACAAATTCTATTTCTTCCGATGAAGACGGAGCTGAATTCCGTCGAAATGATCAAGAAATAACGTTTGAGTGATCTTTTTATGTGTTCTTATATTGCTTGTTGCTGTCAAAGATTGTTATTGAACACTTTCGTGTTACTTCGACGAAATCATCTACATAAATAAATAAATAAATAAATATATATATATATATATGTATATATATATATATAAATAAATATATATATATATATACTATATGTATATATATATATATATATATATATATATATATATATATATATATATATATATTTATAAGGTTTCCTAATAATCATAAATTCTCTCTTCAAAATCAGTGTTTTTATTGAGGAATGAAGCCAAGCATTTCCAGCTTACAACCGGTCTAAATATTGGATTTTACTTTGTTCAATAATGCCTGGGAGAGTAACATCTTATGCTGGAGGAACATAGAATGCCATATTCAAAAATAAGCACCCTTGTTTTGCCAACCTGTATTGAGTGGCACCAAAAGTATCTTGTGTCTGTGAGATAGTTCAAATACGAATTAACATTAAAGTGATGTGAATTTTTCCCAGAAAGAAAAACTAGTGATGCGAAATATTTATTTCAAATAGGGAATTAATTCCCATCCCATAGCAATTTCTTCCTTTCATAACTTGGTTTCCTCTTGCACGAACAAATCCATATAACTGAAATTCACAAGATGTAATCCTCTTCGATATCTCCTCCAGAATTTTAAATTTCTCCATTGTATATCCTTTGCTTAAAATGTTTTTAGTAATATTGATGCAAGATTATTTGAAATTTGCATTCAAGTTTTGAATTAAACATTTTACAGGGAAAAAAGGTCACGCATCACTTACCACATTTACCGCAGGAGCTCAAAGATGCTATACTTTCCAAAGATATCTCCTTCAATATTAGGCGGTTCATCATATATTAAGGGAATACTCCATTATTTTGTGGTACCGAAATTAAGTGCAATTAGTGCATCCGGGTTTAGTTGAGCTAGATCGTTGGTGATTATTTCAGGGTTAATCTATTTTATTACCTTCTTTTATATCAAATTTTTATACTTTTAGTCTGGAATTCAGTTCTTTTTTGCACCTGAATTCACCCATCATTTTACGTTTTTCGCCATAGGAGCACTTCACCTGCCAATGGAATCCAATGGAACACTCTGCTTTTTTTGAATAACATATTAAATAATGATTGCTCTTTATTGAAAGTATTATTGCCCTGCATCCCAATCAATGTGCGGAAGTGGAAAAGTGAAATCCATTTTTCTGAGAGACCATGGAACAACTGTTAGAATATCCAGCATGTGAGAGAAGTCGAAGAGGAATTTCTATTTCCAGCTCATATTTAGAAAACAATAGCAAGCAAAAAGAGGCATAAGTGCTGGAATCATCCATTTAGCACTTAGATGAATATACTATTTTCAAAAACATAAGATGAATCATTTTCCCTATATGGATATAATAAATGTAAAAATATTAACCCTGGTATACCATGTATCGCAAAGTTAAGTTAATTAATTTTACCTATTTACTTCTTAACTTTAAGTGAAAGCTATTCTCGGCTCCCCACTTCTTCCTTTAACTGCTCTCTGATATTAACTCCTTGGTCTAAGTGAAATAATACTAACCACCATTATAATTTGCCATATACCTATTATATTATAAGTGCTATGAATAAATATGTCCAACAATAACTCAAAAACACCATTGTCTGGAGTTTACAATATAATGTTTTTATTAACAGCAAAAAATGTATCATTCTTTATCATATTACAGTTTTTGAACACCGTCAGATCTTCGTTGAACATCTCAGAAGGTTTTGCCAGTCAAAGGATTTCCAGCGAGCAGCTCAAAACTAAATTTCCTTGTTACTTTTATCCCAGCTGAAATTCGCCTTGAATACCTTGTTTAAGTTTTAGAAAGTCAACTTTTTCCAAAGTAGTGCGTAGTGTACTGGAATATATTGCTGCTCCCTTGCACAATTTAATTTGAAGATAAGCCATAAAAACCATTAAAACGTGGCACAAGTTACCTAACTGTGAGTCACGCTCTTTCAATATGTTCTTATCAGGTCAGATAACATGACTAAAGGAAGCACGGAACCAATTTGAACAAAGATGATAACGTTTCCTCAAACATATTACAATTTTCTATTCTCCCCGTTGTATGAATCATTGCTAAAATCTTTTATAGATATCGCGACCTCTTACAGTTTTCGTAAATACTTTTGCAAATGATGATTAATAATGGCACAGATAATTGCGCCTTTAAATCAGAAAACTGATAAATAACTGAAGAATGAAATTATGAAAATAAGAAAACAAGTAAAATGGAATCAAATCGATCGAAATAATGTATTATAGGTTATCTTTTTTTATAAATATAATTATGTATTTACGATCGAAGGATTTTGCTTTGCGATATATAACTTTATTTGTAAACTTCAGGCAAGCGGAGAATATTTACCACCGTTATGTCTGACGGTATTATCTTTGGATGAGCGCTGGCAAAAAAGTTATCCAGTTACGTCTAGCTGTAACGCTAAGGGCTCGTAAAAAGGAATTGTGCCGTTCGGATGGGATAACGGGGATAAATTGGCTGTGAGTTTAAAAAATAAATAAATAAAAGAGATGCTAATGAGGCCATACAGCCACGGCGATAGGCGAGAGTGGTCTCGACTAAACTATTTGAAAATGTTTCATCCTCGTGAGTAACCAAGTAGCGGGGTACCGAAAAGGATAAGCCTTCCATCCTCTCTAAATTTCCTTCCGAAAAAAATCTTTGAAAGGGTTCCGGAATACAGAGATCGAGAGAGGAATAAAGTCAACCCGAGAGCGCTCCCAGAGAAGAAAACGTAAGAGGAAGGGGTGAGAGAGGTGAAAGTATTCGTCATAAAACGTGCTGCGGGTGGAGAGGTGGGGAGCTTGCACAATGGTCGATGGGGAGAACTGGGGGGACCGTGGTACAGCGGGGGAGGGATTTTACTTTCGGGAGATTCGGGAATAAAAAAGAAGAGCGATAAAAAGATGAGGAAGGGAATCGTGGAAAGGTATGCGATGGATGGAGAGAATAGCCGTGAGCGTGGAAAGAGGACGGAGAAGCGGCGCGTTGAGTATAAGCGGGATATGGAAACAGAGATATAGAAGGTTGTGAAGGAGTGTGCATAGGTGTGGTTGGGCCGAGAGAAAGAGGCGAAGACGAAGCAAAAATGGTTTCAAAATGAGAGATTTGGAAGAAAGAGATGGGTGTGGGAAGGGTAAAGCTGGAAGAGGAAGCCTTTGGTGAGAGAAAGTAGCCTGAGTGAGAGAGGTAGGGAGAGAGATATTTTGATGAAAATCACACGGGAGTTTGAGGTATTGCTAACTGGATTAAAGAGAAAATGAGGATTTGACAGATGGATATTAAAAGCGCTTACGGTTCCAGATATATTGGAAGTTTTGAGCCACGAGCTCACTCAGCTTGAATAGAGCACGTGGATGGAGAAAGCAATAAACTTATTGGCTGGCAAACGGATATAATTATAAGTTTATAAAAGCATTTTTCCAATGCAACACCTCAGCGGTAAAATACCACGGGAGAGAAAAACGACAGGAAATTTTAGAGAACTCTAGTCTCTTGGAATCTTAGAACATTATGATAAGGTAATCTACCGATTAAGATAGGTTTTTGGATGGACACAACTACCACGTAAATATTTCGTGACTCCTAGCAAAACAAAACACAATACAACAACCTACTCTATATCAGGTCCCTCTTCATCTCTGGGTACTTCCTTCCTCCCTTCATCCCATCCAACATCCCTATCCTGTTCCTGCTCATTCCTCGTTTGGCTAACATTCTCACCTCTATTACAGTTTTCAGTGATTCATGTCCAATCAATACCCCCTTCATACACTTTTCCTGCCTCCATAGGATTTCTCCCCACAAACCCCTCTCTTCGCCCACCATACCCACATTTCAAAAGCCTCCAGTCTGCGTCTATCCTCCCGCTTCAATGACCACGTTTCCGCGCCGCACATAGCTACGCTCCATATCAAAGTTTTTACGAGTCTTTTCTTAACATCCTTACCCAACGTCCCTGTCATCAACTCCCTCCTCCTTGTGAAAGCCTCTTTGCCTAGCGCAGTTCTTCTCCTTACGTCCCTACTACTTTGACCGTGTTGGTCCAAAACACTACCGAGTTACGTAAGCTGTTCCACCTGCTCTAGCTTTTGCCCTCCTACTTTAATGTTAAGGTTAGCCTTTTTCTTTCTAGAAAATCGCATAACCTTTGTTTTATTAATATTGATGCTCATCCCATACCTGTCGTACTGAATTTCCAATTCACTCAGCAATGCTTGCAACCCCTTGGCTGACTGACAAACTAAAGCTTGGTCATCAGCAAACTTAACTGATTTTACGAATTCCCCGCCCACTTTCATTCCTACCTCCAGTTCTTCCAATGCCTCTTCAATCATTTCCTCTGCATACAGGTTGAACAGCAACGGTGACAATAGGCAACCCTGCCTTAAATCTCTTCCTAACACTTCCTATCCGGACTTCCCGTTCCCCACTCGCACCTGAGCAGTCTGAGACATGTACAGGTTGCAGATTAGCCTCCTTTCCCTCCAATCTATTCCTATTTTCTGCAGAATACTCATTAGTTTTCCCCAATTCACTCTATCAAACGCTTTTTCGAAATCTACGAAACAGGCAAATAATTCCTGGTTGTATTCTACATCTACATCTACATCAATACCCTGCAAGCCACCAAAAAGGTGTGTGGCAGGGGGTGCAGCACCAGGAGGAAATGGTAAGGGATGAGGGGGTTAGGGTTTTTCAAATGGATGGGGAAAGGTAAGGAGAACCTGCAAAAAAATATACATAAAATACGATTATATATATATATATATATATATATATATATATATATATATATATATATATATATATATATATAATCGTATAACCCTGCGCAGTCGCTACCTTGTAGGTTAATACTTATTATGTCGAGCCGGCTCCTGGTGGATATCGATTACAAGAATTCTGGTCTCTTATTGTTATCGGAAAAAATGACCATTTAAATCTGTCTGTCCTGCAGTCAATCTCTCTAATCTTACATTCGTGCCATCGGAAAAGGACCCTTCTTTAAATGTTTTTAATAAGTTTAATCTATATTCTAAACGCCGCTGTTTATTATTACATTCCTCTCGATTAAAAATCTCATTACTGCAATGGGTCGCGCGTACCTCTCCCCTTCCTAAACCCAAACTGGTCATCCCCTAAGTAATCATTTGCCCTGCTTTCTATCCTTTTGTTGATGATCCTGAGAACAACTTCAGTTTCGTCGGATATCAAACTTATCGTCCTGTAGTCCTCACATGATGTATCCTTTACCTTTTTCGGAATAGGAACTAACACTGATCTCACAAAGTCTTCCGGCCAGTTTCCTTCCTCATAGATATTACGAATCAGTCCATGTAGTCCCTTACTCTCACATTTTCCTAAACCTTTTAGTAGTTCCACAGACATGATATCCACCCCCACGAACTTATTTAGTTACATCTACCTTAATGCCCTTTCTATCTCATCGTCGAGTATGCCTGGACCTAAGCTATCTTCCTCCACGTCATGTTCCTTTTCTATGTCTAACTTTGTTGGTCTAAGTTCTTCTATATACTCCTGCCATCTCTCTTGGATCTTTCCTGCGTCAACTATTATCTTACCCACCTTATCTCTAACTGTTAGCCTAGATCTTCCCTTCTTACTCTCAGATAATCATTGACCTAGCTGTATAAGCGCACCGATTTCACCCTTCCTCTGAAAACTTTCCATATTCTCGCTCTACGTTTTTCACCATGCTTCTTATGTTTTATTTGTTACTCGTCTAGATTCATTACTTAAAACGTTGTACTTCATTTTGCCTAACTCTGTGTTTACATTCTTCCATGCTCTTCTCTCGCATATCTTCGCAATCATCTCATCCATGATCCACGGTTTCCTGTTCCTTTTTCCGTTAACGGATTCTATTATGTCCTTTGCGGCTTTCCATATCCCTTTCTTGATATATTTTCATTTTTATTCGATAGTACTCAGCTCTTTACCATCCTTAATGATTTCCTCTACAACCTGCTGGTACTCCTTCCTTGTCAATCCTTTTAACGCTTCTACATTCCATTTCCTAACCCGCCTCCCCTGCCCTATCTTTTTGAAACAGACGCTACATTTCATGACGACTAAATTGTGGTCAGAGTCAGTATCCACTCCCGGAAAGCGCGAATATATCATACTGTTCCTATACCTCCGCCTAACAAGAATATAATCAAACTGATACCTTTATGAGTCACCTGGCGTTTTCTATGTATACCTGCGTCTTTTGTGTTGTCTAAACCAAGTGTGGGTGATGATTAACCCCTGTCTCCTGCAGATACTCAATTGCTTTCTCCCTGCGGTCATTCCTTGTGCTTAAACGGTAATCCACCACCTCATCACCATCTCTTCCTATGCCTACCATTGCATTCCAATCCCCCATTACTATCAAATGTTTTCCTGCAACCACACACGCGGTTATGCTCTCTAACTGTTTGTATTTCCTATCGACCTCCTCTTCCCTATGGTTGCTCGGTGGCATATACACCTGAACAATGATCAAATTCATCGATTCTGCATTTATCTCTGTTACTAATATTCTATCCGTTTCCTGTTCTATGTTCACTACGCTTCTTCCTACCTTTTTATTTGATATTATGGCAACCCCTCGTTCGCTCTCGTCCCCACCGCTGTATATTATCGTATAATTATCACTTCAGTAATCCCCGCTATTCTTCCATCTCACCTAGCATAGACCTAAAATATCTTTACTTTACCTTGCCATCTCTCGCTTAATATTCTCTAATATTCCTGTCCTCAACATTGTCATAACATTCTAAGACTTTGCTCTTCTTCTTCTGCGTCTTCTGTCCCGCTGCTGTCGGTTTTCCCTTGCAAGGGTTTCGTGGGATGACGACCGCGGAAGCACTTCCTCCCCCGCTGCCGGGCCCGACACACGTCCGAATGGGCCGAGCCCTGTAGTTGCCCGGACTCATATTCTCTGTAGTGTCCATAATATTAGTCTTAATATGATAATTCAGGTGATTTCCCGTTGCCTTCGTCAATAGTGTTTTTAACGTGACACCATCACTTACTGGCCTCCCTACTGGGGTCAGACGCCATTGCAGCTGCCTCACTGAGGAACACGCTGCGTGGACTACCTTTCGTCTGGCTCCGAACCTTCGACCTATCTGCCATGGGTGACCCTACCAGGAGCAATTATTATCACTCCCGTCAGCACAGCTCTAGGGGTCATCGGAACGCATAAGGCCTTCCCCCACGTCAAGGTTGTAGTCCATGGGAGGGTCTTAGGACACATTGAATATTAAACTAATAAGCTAATTAACACCGAGGGAATACTAAATAATTTATGACAGCTAAATTAGCATTTTCAAAAGATATATAGCAGGATTAAAATTCAGGAAACAGCTAACATCAAAGAAGTATACATTAAAATTTTTAAAATTTATTATGTTTACTATTACAATTCTTAAGCATTTCACCACTTTAATTAGTTTCAATATCCTTTAAAAATAAAAAAACCCGAATTCTAAGTAAGCAAACTAAGCGTTATCACTGAGTATAAGAGGGAGAGGAGGTTATAACTGGTCTTTTTCATAATCCGCATAAGACACACGACTAAAATTGATACTCCCATGGATTATTCTATTGGGTAAATTATTAATGAATCATTGAAGAGACAACCTTCGGTGAGAGAAAAAGCTCTTACCAAAGCTGGCATAGCATTAAAGTTATTATTTTTATATCCATCTAGTGTATTATATATTTTTCTTCACCCAAACTCTTAAAATCGGATACAATGCGTAATACTTTTTGTTCTGCCTGCATGTTCAATATATTTTAGCATTTTATCTTTTTGCAGTTCTGTGTGTTCAAAACCAATTCATGTCAAAATGTACCTCAGTTAAATGAATACTTAAATAATTTACGCAAGAATGCTATAGGGTAGGGGATTGGAAAATTTTTCAACTGAAGAAATAAAGTTTTTCATCAATACTAAGTTTTATAGACGCACCCAGAATGGCGGAGAACTGAAGGAACGCAGTTATATAAGCCTGAAAAAAATTTGCTGCTTGTATATCTTATGATAAAAAGGCACATTTGACGGTTTTCCTGGAAAAGTTTTATGCGCTCTCCTTTGAAAATATCTATGTCTACACCCATGAAAAATTGAAAAAAAATGAATTGAGTTCTGTGTAATTCTTCGTGAAATGTCATAAGCCCACAGGAGAGATGAAAGACAGAAAATTGGGGGACAAGAGCTCTAGTCTCT
>NW_027287287.1:0-83600 GCF_022747635.1 Hetaerina americana | reverse complement strand
GGCTCTTTTAGTAACATTAACACTCGGGCTGAAGCATCTTTAATGATCTTTTATTGTCTTTCAGGATTAATTCTGGGTTTTATTTGTTTATTTGATGAAAATGAACAACAATACACACCATGGAAACATTTTTGTTTGATTTGTGTCGAGTGAGATTTTCACCTAGAACCCAAAGGGGGGTATTAACACTTTTCATGGAAAAATGTAAAAAATTAAATTTTCTAAAAATAAAAATAAATGCCTTCTAAACACCTTAAACATTCACTCTAAAACAGAAGATTGTTGTTTTTTCCCCGCAATATTTTTAGAAATTTTGGGCTCTTTTAGTAACATTAACACCTGGGTTGAAGCATCTTTATATGATCATTTATTGTCTTTCAGGATACATTCTGGGTTTTATTTTGTTTATTTGATGAAAATGAACAACAATACACACCTTGGATACATTTTTTGTTTGATTTGTGTCGACTGAGATTTTCACCTGGAACCCAAAGGGGGGGGCATTGGCACTTTTCAATGGAAAAATGTGAAAAATTAAATTTTCTAAAAATGAATTAAATGCCTTCTAAACACCTCAAACATTCACTCTAAAACAGAAGATTGTTGTTTTTCCGCAATATTTTTAGAAATTTGGGCTCTTTTAGTAACATTAACACCTGGGCTGAAGCATCTTTTATGATCATTTATTGTCTTTCAGGATACATTCTGGGTTTTATTTTTGTTTATTTGATGAAATTGAACAACAATACTCACCTTGGATACATTTTTGTTTGATTTGTGTCGAGTGAGATTTTCACCTAGAACCCAAAGGGGGGGGGGTTTTGGCACTTTTCATGGAAAAATGTGAAAAATTAAATTTTCCAGAAATGAAATAAATGCCTTCTAAACACCTCAAACATTCACTCTAAAACAGAAGATTGTTGTTTTTCTCAATATTTTTAGAAATTTGGGCTCTTTTAGTAACATTAACACTTGGGCTGAAGCATCTTTTATGATCTTTTATTGTCTTTCAGGATTCATTCTGGGTTTTATTTTGTTTATTTGATGAAAATGAACAACAATACACACCTTGGATACATCTTTGTTTGATTTGTGTCGACTGAGATTTTCACCTAGAACCCAAAGGGAGGGGCATTGGCACTTTTCATGGAAAAATGTAAAAAATTAAATTTTCTAAAAATGAAATAAATGCCTTATAAACACCTCAAACATTCACTCTAAAACAAAAGATTGTTGTTTTTCGCAATATTTTTAGAAATTTGGGCTCTTTTAGTAACATTAACACTTGCGCTGAAGCAACTTTTATGCTCATTTCTTGTCTTTCAGGATTAATTCTGTGTTTTATTTTGTTTATTTGATGAAAATGAACAACAATACACACCATGGAAACATTTTTGTTTGAATTGTGTCAAGTTAGATTTTCACCTAGAACCCAAAGGGGGGGGGTATTGGCACTTTTCATGGAAAAATGTGAAAAATTAAATTTTCTAAAAATGAAATAAATGCCTTCTAAACACCTCAAACATTCACTCTAAAACAGAAGATTGTTGTTTTTCTCAATATTTTTAGAAATTTGGGCTCTTTTAGTAACATTAACACTTGGGCTGAAGCATCTTTTATGATCTTTTATTGTCTTTCAGGATTAATTCTGTGTTTTATTTCGTTTATTTGATGAAAATGAACCACAATACACACCATGGAAACATTTTTGTTTGATTTGTGTCGAGTGAGATTTTCACCTAGAACCCAAAGGGGGGTATTAACACTTTTCATGGAAAAATGTAAAAAATTAAATTTTCTAAAAATGAAATAAATGCCTTCTAAACACCTCAAACATTCACTCTAAAACAGAAGATTGTTTTTTTTCGCAACATTTTTAGAAATTTGGGCTCTTTTAGTAACATTAACACTTGCGCTGAAGCAACTTTTATGCTCATTTCTTGTCTTTCAGGATTAATTCTGTGTTTTATTTTGTTTATTTGATGAAAATGAACAACAATACACACCATGGAAACATTTTTGTTTGATTTGTGTCAAGTTAGATTTTCACCTAGAACCCAAAGGGGGGGGTATTGGCACTTTTCATGGAAAAATGTGAAAAATTAAATTTTCTAAAAATGAAATAAATGCCTTCTAAACACCTCAAACATTCACTCTAAAACAGAAGATTGTTGTTTTTCGCAATATTTTTAGAAATTTGGGTTCTTTTAGTAACATTAACACCTGGGCTGAAGCATCTTTTATGATCATTTATTGTCTTTCAGGATACATTCTGGGTTTTATTTTGTTTATTTGATGAAAATGAACAACAATACTCACCTTGGATACATTTTTGTTTGATTTGTGTCGAGTGAGATTTTCACCTAGAACTCAAAGGGGGGGATATTGGCACTTTTCATGGAAAAATGTGAAAAATTGAATTTTCTAAAAATGAAATAAATGCCTTCTAAACACCTCAAACATTCACTCTAAAACAGAAGATTGTTGTTTTTCGCAATATTTTTAGAAATTTGGGCTCTTTTAGTAACATTGACACTCGGGCTGAAGCATCTTTTATGATCTTTTATTGTCTTTCAGGATTAATTCTTGGTTTTATTTGTTTATTTTATGAAAATGAACAACAATACACACCATGGAAACATTTTTGATTGATTTGTGTCGAGTGAGATTTTCACCTAGAACCCAAAGGGGGGTATTAACACTTTTCATGGAAAAATGTAAAAAATTAAATTTTCTAAAAATGAAATAAATGCCTTCTAAACACCTTAAACATTCACTCTAAAACAGAAGATTGTTGTTTTCGCAATATTTTTAGAAATTTGGGCTCTTTTAGTAACATTAACACCTGGGTTGAAGCATCTTTTATGATCATTTATTGTCTTTCAGGATACATTCTGGGTTTTATTTTGTTTATTTGATGAAAATGAACAACAATACTCACCTTGGATACATTTTTGTTTGATTTGTGTCGAGTGAGATTTTCACCTAGAACCCAAAGGGGGGGTTTTGGCACTTTTCATGGAAAAATGTGAAAAATTAAATTTTCCAGAAATGAAATAAATGCCTTCTAAACACCTCAAACATTCACTCTAAAACAGAAGATTGTTGTTTTTCTCAATATTTTTAGAAATTTGGGCTCTTTTAGTAACATTAACACTTGGGCTGAAGCATCTTTTATGATCTTTTATTGTCTTTCAGGATTCATTCTGGGTTTTATTTTGTTTATTTGATGAAAATAAACAACAATACACACCTTGGATACATCTTTGTTTGATTTGTGTCGACTGAGATTTTCACCTAGAACCCAAAGGGAGGGGCATTGGCACTTTTCATGGAAAAATGTAAAAAATTAAATTTTCTAAAAATGAAATAAATGCCTTATAAACACCTCAAACATTCACTCTAAAACAAAAGATTGTTGTTTTTCGCAATATTTTTAGAAATTTGGGCTCTTTTAGTAACATTAACACTTGCGCTGAAGCAACTTTTATGCTCATTTCTTGTCTTTCAGGATTAATTCTGTGTTTTATTTTGTTTATTTGATGAAAATGAACAACAATACACACCATGGAAACATTTTTGTTTGAATTGTGTCAAGTTAGATTTTCACCTAGAACCCAAAGGGGGGGTTATTGGCTTTTTTCATGGAAAAATGTGAAAAATTAAATTTTCTAAAAATGAAATAAATGCCTTCTAAACACCTCAAACATTCACTCTAAACCAGAAGATTGTTGTTTTTCTCAATATTTTTAGAAATTTGGGCTCTTTTAGTAACATTAACACTTGGGCTGAAGCATCTTTTATGATCTTTTATTGTCTTTCAGGATTAATTCTGTGTTTTATTTCGTTTATTTGATGAAAATGAACCACAATACACACCATGGAAACATTTTTGTTTGATTTGTGTCGAGTGAGATTTTCACCTAGAACCCAAAGGGGGGTATTAACACTTTTCATGGAAAAATGTAAAAAATTAAATTTTCTAAAAATGAAATAAATGCCTTCTAAACACCTCAAACATTCACTCTAAAACAGAAGATTGTTGTTTTTCGCAACATTTTTAGAAATTTGGGCTCTTTTAGTAACATTAACACTTGCGCTGAAGCAACTTTTATGCTCATTTCTTGTCTTTCAGGATTAATTCTGTGTTTTATTTTGTTTATTTGATGAAAATGAACAACAATACACACCATGGAAACATTTTTGTTTGATTTGTGTCAAGTTAGATTTTCACCTAGAACCCAAAGGGGGGGGGTATTGGCACTTTTCATGGAAAAATGTGAAAAATTAAATTTTCTAAAAATGAAATAAATGCCTTCTAAACACCTCAAACATTCACTCTAAAACAGAAGATTGTTGTTTTTCGCAATATTTTTAGAAATTTGGGTTCTTTTAGTAACATTAACACCTGGGCTGAAGCATCTTTTATGATCATTTATTGTCTTTCAGGATACATTCTGGGTTTTATTTTGTTTATTTGATGAAAATGAACAACAATACTCACCTTGGATACATTTTTGTTTGATTTGTGTCGAGTGAGATTTTCACCTAGAACTCAAAGGGGGGGATATTGGCACTTTTCATGGAAAAATGTGAAAAATTGAATTTTCTAAAAATGAAATAAATATCTTCTAAACACCTCAAACATTCACTCTAAAACAGAAGATTGTTGTTTTTCGCAATATTTTTAGAAATTTGGGCTCTTTTAGTAAAATTAACACTTGCGCTGAAGCATCTTTTATGCTCATTTCATGTCTTTCAGGATTAATTCTGGGTTTTATTTTGTTTATTAGATGAAAATGAACAACAATACACACCATGGAAACATTTTTGTTTGATTTGTGTCAAGTGAGATTTTCACCTAGAACTCAAAGGGGGGGTAATTGGCACTTTTCATGGAAAAATGTGAAAAATTGAATTTTCTAAAAATGAAATAAATGCCTTCTAAACACCTCAAACATTCACTCTAAAACAGAAGATTGTTGTTTTTCGCAATATTTTTAGAAATTTGGGCTCTTTTAGTAACATTAACACTCTGGCTGAAGCATCTTTTATGATCTTTTATTGTCTTTCAGGATTAATTCTGGGTTTTATTTGTTTATTTTATGAAAATGAACAACAATACACACCATGGAAACATTTTTGATTGATTTGTGTCGAGTGAGATTTTCACCTAGAACCCAAAGGGGGGTATTAACACTTTTCATGGAAAAATGTAAAAAATTAAATTTTCTAAAAATGAAATAAATGCCTTCTTAACACCTTAAACATTCACTCTAAAACAGAAGATTGTTGTTTTCGCAATATTTTTAGAAATTTGGGCTCTTTAAATAACATTTACACCTGGGTTGAAGCATCTTTTATGATCATTTATTGTCTTTCAGGATACATTCTGGGTTTTATTTTGTTTATTTGATGAAAATGAACAACAATACACACCTTGGATACATTTTTGTTTGATTTGTGTCGACTGAGATTTTCACCTAGAACCCAATGGGGGGGGCATTGGCACTTTTCATGGAAAAATGTAAAAAATTAAATTTTCTAAAAATGAAATAAATGCCTTCTAAACACCTCAAACATTCACTCTAAAACAGAAGATTGTTGTTTTTCGCAATATTTTTAGAAATTTGGGCTCTTTTAGTAACATTAACACTTGCGCTGAAGCAACTTTTATGCTCATTTCTTGTCTTTCAGGATTAATTCTGTGTTTTATTTTGTTTATTTGATGAAAATGAACAACAATACACACCATGGAAACATTTTTGTTTGATTTGTGTCAAGTTAGATTTTCACCTAGAACCCAAAGGGGGGGGTATTGGCACTTTTCATGGAAAAATGTGAAAAATTAAATTTTCTAAAAATGAAATAAATGCCTTCTAAACACCTCAAACATTCACTCTAAAACAGAAGATTGTTGTTTTTCGCAATATTTTTAGAAATTTGGGCCCTTTTAGTAACATTAACACCTGGGCTGAAGCATCTTTTATGATCATTTATTGTCTTTCAGGATACATTCTGGGTTTTATTTTGTTTATTTGATGAAAATAAACAACAATACACACCATGGAAACATTTTTGTTTGATTTGGTTCGAGTGAGATTTTCACCTAGAACTCAAAGGGGGGGTAATTGGCACTTTTCATGGAAAAATGTGAAAAATTGAATTTTCTAAAAATGAAATAAATGCCTTCTAAACACCTCAAACATTCACTCTAAAACAGAAGATTGTTGTTTTTCGCAATATTTTTAGAAATTTGGGCTCTTTTAGTAAAATTAACACTTTCGCTGAAGCATCTTTTATGCTCATTTCATGCTTTCAATATTAATTCTGGGTTTTATTTTGTTTATTTGATGAAAATGAACGACAATACACACCATGGAAACATTTTTGTTTGATTTGTGTCGAGTGAGATTTTCACCTAGAACCCAAAGGGGGGGGTATTGGCACTTTTCATGGAAAAATGTGAAAAATTAAATTTTCCAAAAAATGAAATAAATGCCTTCTTAACACCTCAAACATTCACTCTAAAACAGAAGATTGTTGTTTTTCGCAATATTTTTATAAATTTGGGCTCTTTTAGTAACATTAACACTTTCTCTGAAGCAACTTTTATGCTCATTTCTTGTCCTTCAAGATTAATTCTGGGTTTTATTTTGTTTATTTGATGAAAATGAACAACAATACACACCTTGGATACATTTTTGTTTGATTTGTGACGAAAGAGATTTTCACCTAGAACCCAAAGGGGGGGTATTGGCACTTTTCATGGAAAAATGTGAAAAATTAAATTTTCTAAAAAGAAATAAATGCCTTATAAACACCTCAAACATTCACTCTAAAACAGAAGATTGTTGTTTTTCTCAATATTTTTAGAAATTTGGGCTCTTTTAGTAACATTAACACTTGGGCTGAAGCATCTTTTATGATCTTTTATTGTCTTTCAGGATTAATTCTGTGTTTTATTTCGTTTATTTGATGAAAATGAACCACAATACACACCATGGAAACATTTTTGTTTGATTTGTGTCGAGTGAGATTTTCACCTAGAACCCAAAGGGGGGTATTAACACTTTTCATGGAAAAATGTAAAAAATTAAATTATCTAAAAATGAAATAAATGCCTTCTAAACACCTCAAACATTCACTCTAAAACAGAAGATTGTTGTTTTTCGCAACATTTTTAGAAATTTGGGCTCTTTTAGTAACATTAACACTTGCGCTGAAGCAACTTTTATGCTCATTTCTTGTCTTTCAGGATTAATTCTGTGTTTTATTTTGTTTATTTGATGAAAATGAACAACAATACACACCATGGAAACATTTTTGTTTGATTTGTGTCAAGTTAGATTTTCACCTAGAATCCAAAGGGGGGGGTATTGGCACTTTTCATGGAAAAATGTGAAAAATTAAATTTTCTAAAAATGAAATAAATGCCTTCTAAACACCTCAAACATTCACTCTAAAACAGAAGATTGTTGTTTTTCGCAATATTTTTAGAAATTTGGGTTCTTTTAGTAACATTAACACCTGGGCTGAAGCATCTTTTATGATCATTTATTGTCTTTCAGGATACATTCTGGGTTTTATTTTGTTTATTTGATGAAAATGAACAACAATACTCACCTTGGATACATTTTTGTTTGATTTGTGTCGAGTGAGATTTTCACCTAGAACTCAAAGGGGGGGATATTGGCACTTTTCATGGAAAAATGTGAAAAATTGAATTTTCTAAAAATGAAATAAATATCTTCTAAACACCTCAAACATTCACTCTAAAACAGAAGATTGTTGTTTTTCGCAATATTTTTAGAAATTTGGGCTCTTTTAGTAACATTAACACTCGGGCTGAAGCATCTTTTATGATCTTTTATTGTCTTTCAGGATTAATTCTGGGTTTTATTTGTTTATTTTATGAAAATGAACAACAATACACACCATGGAAACATTTTTGATTGATTTGTGTCGAGTGAGATTTTCACCTAGAACCCAAAGGGGGGTATTAACACTTTTCATGGAAAAATGTAAAAAATTAAATTTTCTAAAAATGAAATAAATGCCTTCTAAAAACCTCAAACATTCACTCTAAAACAGAAGATTGTTGTTTTTCGCAATATTTTTAGAAATTTGGGCTCTTTTAGTAACATTAACACTTTCTCTGAAGCAACTTTTATGCTCATTTCTTGTCCTTCAAGATTAATTCTGGGTTTTATTTTGTTTATTTGATGAAAATGAACAACAATACACACCATGGAAACATTTTTGTTTGATTTGTGTCGAGTGAGATTTTCACCTAGAGCCCAAAGGGGGGTATTAACACTTTTCATGGAAAAATGTAAAAAATTAAATTTTCTAAAAATGAAATAAATGCCTTCTAAACACCTTAAACATTCACTCTAAAACAGAAGATTGTTGTTTTCGCAATATTTTTAGAAATTTGGGCTCTTTAAATAACATTAACACCTGGGTTGAAGCATCTTTTATGATCATTTATTGTCTTTCAGGATACATTCTGGGTTTTATTTTGTTTATTTGATGAAAATGAACAACAATACACACCTTGGATACATTTTTGTTTGATTTGTGTCGACTGAGATTTTCACCTAGAACCCAATGGGGGGGGCATTGGCACTTTTCATGGAAAAATGTAAAAAATTAAATTTTCTAAAAATGAAATAAATGCCTTATAAACACCTCAAACATTCACTCTAAAACAGAAGATTGTTGTTTTTCGCAATATTTTTAGAAATTTGGGCTCTTTTAGTAACATTAACACTTGCGCTGAAGCAACTTTTATGCTCATTTCTTGTCTTTCAGGATTAATTCTGTGTTTTATTTTGTTTATTTGATGAAAATGAACAACAATACACACCATGGAAACATTTTTGTTTGATTTGTGTCAAGTTAGATTTTCACCTAGAACCCAAAGGGGGGGGTATTGGCACTTTTCATGGAAAAATGTGAAAAATTAAATTTTCTAAAAATGAAATAAATGCCTTCTAAACACCTCAAACATTCACTCTAAAACAGAAGATTGTTGTTTTTCGCAATATTTTTAGAAATTTGGGCCCTTTTAGTAACATTAACACCTGGGCTGAAGCATCTTTTATGATCATTTATTGTCTTTCAGGATACATTCTGGGTTTTATTTTGTTTATTTGATGAAAATAAACAACAATACACACCATGGAAACATTTTTGTTTGATTTGTGTCAAGTGAGATTTTCACCTAGAACTCAAAGGGGGGGGTATTGGCACTTTTCATGGAAAAATGTGAAAAATTGAATTTTCTAAAAATGAAATAAATGCCTTCTAAACACCTCAAACATTCACTCTAAAACAGAAGATTGTTGTTTTTCGCAATATTTTTAGAAATTTGGGCTCTTTTAGTAACATTAACACTCGGGCTGAAGCATCATTTATGATCTTTTATTGTCTTTCAGGATTAATTCTGGGTTTTATTTGTTTATTTTATGAAAATGAACAACAATACACACCTTGGATACATCTTTGTTTGATTTGTGTCGTGTGAGATTTTCACCTAGAACCCAAAGGGGGGTATTAACACTTTTCATGGAAAAATGTAAAAAATTAAATTTTCTAAAAATGAAATAAATGCCTTCTAAACACCTCAAACATTAACTATAAAACAGAAGATTGTTGTTTTTCGCAATATTTTTAGAAATTTGGGCTCTTTTAGTAACATTAACACCTGGGGTGAAGCATCTTTTATGATCATTTATTGTCTTTCAGGATACATTCTGGGTTTTATTTTGTTTATTTGATGAAAATGAACAACAATACACACCTTGGATACATCTTTGTTTGATTTGTGTCGACTGAGATTTTCACCTAGAACCCAAAGGGAGGGGCATTGGCACTTTTCATGGAAAAATGTAAAATATTAAATTTTCTAAAAATGAAATAAATGCCTTATAAACACCTCAAACATTCACTCTAAAACAGAAGATTGTTGTTTTTCGCAATATTTTTAGAAATTTGGGCTCTTTTAGTAACATTAACACTTGCGCTGAAGCAACTTTTATGCTCATTTCTTGTCTTTCAGGATTAATTCTGTGTTTTATTTCGTTTATTTGATGAAAATGAACAAATATACACACCATGGAAACATTTTTGTTTGATTTGTGTCGAGTGAGATTTTCACCTAGAACCCAAAGGGGGGTATTAACACTTTTCATGGAAAAATGTAAAAAATTAAATTTTCTAAAAATGAAATAAATGCCTTCTAAAAACCTCAAACATTCACTCTAAAACAGAAGATTGTTGTTTTTCGCAATATTTTTAGAAATTTGGGCTCTTTTAATAACATTAACACCTGGGTTGAAGCAATTTTTATGCTCATTTCATGTCTTTCAGGATTAATTCTGGGTTTTATTTTGTTTATTTGATGAAAATGAAAAGCAATACACACCATGGAAACATTTTTGTTTGATTGCGTCAAGTGAGATTTTCAACTAGAACCCAAAGGGGGGGGTATTTGCACTTTTCATGGAAAAATGTGAAAAATTAAATTTTCTAAAAATTAAATAAATGCCTTCTAAACACCTCAAACATTCATTCTAAAACAGAAGATTGTTGTTTTTCGCAATATTTTTATAAATTTGGGCTCTTTTAGTAACATTAACACTTTCTCTGAAGCAACTTTTATGCTCATTTCTTGTCCTTCAAGATTAATTCTGGGTTTTATTTTGTTTATTTGATGAAAATGAACAACAATACACACCTTGGATACATTTTTGTTTGATTTGTGTCGAGTGAGATTTTCACCTAGAACTCAAAGGGGGGGGTATTGGCACTTTTCATGGAAAAATGTGAAAAATTGAATTTTCTAAAAATGAAATAAATATCTTCTAAACACCTCAAACATTCACTCTAAAACAGAAGATTGTTGTTTTTCGCAATATTTTTAGAAATTTGGGCTCTTTTAGTAAAATTAACACTTGCGCTGAAGCATCTTTTATGCTCATTTCATGTCTTTCAGGATTAATTCTGGGTTTTATTTTGTTTATTTGATGAAAATGAACAACAATACACACCATGGAAACATTTTTGTTTGATTTGTGTCAAGTGAGATTTTCACCCAGAACTCAAAGGGGGGGGTATTGGCACTTTTCATGGAAAAATGTGAAAAATTGAATTTTCTAAAAATGAAATAAATGCCTTCTAAACACCTCAAACATTCACTCTAAAACAGAAGATTGTTGTTTTTCGCAATATTTTTAGAAATTTGGGCTCTTTTAGTAACATTAACACTCGGGCTGAAGCATCTTTTATGATCTTTTATTGTCTTTCAGGATTAATTCTGGGTTTTATTTGTTTATTTTATGAAAATGAACAACAATACACACCTTGGATACATTTTTGTTTGATTTGTGTCGAGTGTGATTTTCACCTAGAACCCAAAGGGGGGGGGGGTATTGGCACTTTTCATGGAAAAATGTGAAAAATTAAATTCTCTAAAAATGAAATAAATGCCTTCTATACACCTCAAACATTCACTCTAAAACAGAAGATTGTTGTTTTTCGCAATATTTTTAGAAATTTGGGCTCTTTTAGTAACATTAACACTCGGGCTGAAGCATCTTTAATGATCTTTTATTGTCTTTCAGGATTAATTCTGGATTTTATTTTGTTTATTTGATGAAAATAAACAACAATACACACCATGGAAACATTTTTGTTTGATTTGTGTCGAGTGAGATTTTCACCTAGAACCCAAAGGGGGGTATTAACACTTTTCATGGAAAAATGTAAAAAATTAAATTTTCTAAGAATAAATGCCTTCTAAACACCTCAAACATTCACTCTAAAACAGAAGATTGTTGTTTTTCGCAATATTTTTAGAAATTTGGGCTCTTTTAGTAACATTAACACCTGGGTTGAAGCATCTTTTATGATCATTTATTGTCTTTCAGGATACATTCTGGGTTTTATTTTGTTTATTTGATGAAAATGAACAACAATACACACCTTGGATACATCTTTGTTTGATTTGTGTCGACTGAGATTTTCACCTAGAACCCAAAGGGAGGGGCATTGGCACTTTTCATGGAAAAATGTAAAAATTTAAATTTTCTAAAAATGAAATAAATGCCTTATAAACACCTCAAACATTCACTCTAAAACAAAAGATTGTTGTTTTTCGCAATATTTTTAGAAATTTGGGCTCTTTTAGTAACATTAACACTTGCGCTGAAGCAACTTTTATGCTCATTTCTTGTCTTTCAGGATTAATTCTGGGTTTTATTTTGTTTATTTGATGAAAATAAACAACATAACACACCATGGAAACATTTTTGTTTGATTTGTGTCGTGTGAGATTTTCACCTAGAACCCAAAGGGGGGGGTATTGGCACTTTTAATGGAAAAATGTGAAAAATTAAATTTTCTAAAAATGAAATAAATGCCTTCTAAACACCTCAAACATTCACTCTAAAACAGAAGATTGTTGTTTTTCGCAATATTTTTATAAATTTGGGCTCTTTTAGTAACATTAACACTTTCTCTGAAGCAACTTTTATGCTCATTTCTTGTCCTTCAAGATTAATTCTGGGTTTTTTTTTGTTTATTTGATGAAAATGAACAACAATACACACCTTGGATACATTTTTGTTTGATTTGTGTCGAGTGAGATTTTCACCTAGAACCCAAAGGGGGGGGTATTGGCACTTTTCATGGAAAAATGTGAAAAATTAAATTTTTTAAAAATGAAATAAATGCCTTCTAAACACCTCAAACATTCACTCTAAAACAGAAGATTGTTGTTTTTCGCAATATTTTTAGAAATTTTGGCTCTTTTAGTAACATTAACACTTTCGCTGAAGCAACTTTTATGCTCATTTCTTGTCTTTCAGGATTAATTCTGGGTTTTATTTTGTTTATTTGATGAAAATGAAAAACAATACACACCTTGGATACATTTTTGTTTGATTTGTGTCGAGTGAGATTTTCACCTAGAACCCAAAGGGGGGGGGGGGTATTGGCACTTTTCATGGAAAAATGTGAAAAATTAAATTCTCTAAAAATGAAATAAATGCCTTCTATACACCTCAGACATTCACTCTAAAACAGAAGATTGTTGTTTTTCGCAATATTTTTAGAAATTTGGGCTCTTTTAGTAACATTAACACTCGGGCTGAAGCATCTTTAATGATCTTTTATTGTCTTTCAGGATTAATTCTGGATTTTATTTTGTTTATTTGATGAAAATAAACAACAATACACACCATGGAAACATTTTTGTTTGATTTGTGTCGAGTGAGATTTTCACCTAGAACCCAAAGGGGGGTATTAACACTTTTCATGGAAAAATGTAAAAAATTAAATTTTCTAAAAATGAAATAAATGCCTTCTAAACACCTCAAACATTCACTCTAAAACAGAAGATTGTTGTTTTTCGCAATATTTTTAGAAATTTGGGCTCTTTTAGTAACATTAACATCTTTTATGATCATTTATTGTCTTTCAGGATACATTCTGGGTTTTATTTTGTTTATTTGATGAAAATGAACAACAATACACACCTTGGATACATCTTTGTTTGATTTGTGTCGAGTGAGATTTTCACCTAGAACTCAAAGGGGGGGGTATTGGCACTTTTCATGGAAAAATGTGAAAAATTAAATTTTCTAAAAATGAAATAAATACCTTCTAAACACCTCAAATATTCACTCTTAAACAGAAGATTGTTGTTTTTCGCAATATTTTTAGAAATTTGGGCTCATTTAATAACATTAACACCTGGGTTGAAGCATCTTTTATGATCATTCATTGTCTTTCAGGATACATTCTGGGTTTTATTTTGTTTATTTGATGAAAATGAACAACAATACACACCTTGGATACATTTTTGTTTTATTTGTGTCGACTGAGATTTTCACCTAGAACCCCAAGGGGGGGGCATTGGCACTTTTCATGGAAAAATGTAAAAAATTAAATTTTCTAAAAATGAAATAAATGCCTTATAAACACCTCAAACATTCACTCTAAAACAGAAGATTGTTGTTTTTCGCAATATTTTTAGAAATTTGGGCTCTTTTAGTAACATTAACACTTGCGCTGAAGCAACTTTTATGCTCATTTCTTGTCTTTCAGGATTAATTCTGTATTTTATTTTGTTTATTTGATGAAAATGAACAACAATACACACCATGGAAACATTTTTGTTTGATTTGTGTCGTGTGAGATTTTCACCTAGAACCCAAAGGGGGGGGTATTGGCACTTTTAATGGAAAAATGTGAAAAATTAAATTTTCTAAAAATGAAATAAATGCCTTCTAAACACCTCAAACATTCACTCTAAAACAGAAGATTGTTGTTTTTCGCAATATTTTTAGAAATTTGGGCTCTTTTAGTAAAATTAACACTTGCGCTGAAGCATCTTTTATGCTCATTTCATGTCTTTCAGGATTAATTCTGTGTTTTATTTTGTTTATTTGATGAAAATGAACAACAATACACACCATGGAAACATTTTTGTTTGATTTGTGTCGAGTGAGATTTTCACCTAGAACCCAAAGGGGGGGTATTGGCACTTTTAATGGAAAAATGTGAAAAATTAAATTTTCTAAAAATGAAATAAATGCCTTCTAAACACCTCAAACATTCACTCTAAAACAGAAGATTGTTGTTTTTCGCAATATTTTTAGAAATTTGGGCTGTTTTAGTAACATTAACTCTTGGGCTGAAGCATCTTTTATGATCATTTTTTGTCTTTCAGGATACATTCTGGGTTTTATTTTGTTTATTTGATGAAAATGAACAACAATACACACCTTGGATACATCTTTGTTTGATTTGTGTCGACTGAGATTTTCACCTAGAACCCAAAGGGAGGGTATTGGCACTTTTCATGGAAAAATGTGAAAAATTAAATTTTCTAAAAATGAAATAAATGCCTTCTAAACACCACAAACATTCACTCTAAAACAGAAGATTGATGTTTTTCGCAATATTTTTAGAAATTTGGGCTCTTTTAGTAACATAAACACCTGCGCTGAAGCATCATTTATGCTAATTTCTTGTCTTTCAAGATTAATTCTGGATTTTATTTTGTTTATTTGATGAAAATAAACAACAATACACACCATGGAAACATTTTTGTTTGATTTGTGTCGAGTGAGATTTTCACCTAGAACCCAAAGGGGGGTATTAACACTTTTCATGGAAAAATGTAAAAAATTAAATTTTCTAAAAATGAAATAAATGCCTTCTAAACACCTCAAACATTCACTCTAAAACAGAAGATTGTTGTTTTTCGCAATATTTTTAGAAATTTGGGCTCTTTTAGTAACATTAACACCTGGGTTGAAGCATCTTTTATGATCATTTATTGTCTTTCAGGATACATTCTGGGTTTTATTTTGTTTATTTGATGAAAATGAACAACAATACACACCTTGGATACATCTTTGTTTGATTTGTGTCGACTGAGATTTTCACCTAGAACCCAAAGGGAGGGGCATTGGCACTTTTCATGGAAAAATGTAAAAAATTAAATTTTCTAAAAATGAAATAAATGCCTTCCAAACACCTCAAACATTCACTCTAAAACAGAAGATTGTTGTTTTTCGCAATATTTTTAGAAATTTTGGGTCTTTTAGTAACATTAACACCTGGGCTGAAGCATCTTTTATGATCATTTATTGTCTTTCATGAAACATTCTGGGTTTTATTTTGTTTATTTGATGAAAATGAACAACAATACACACCTTGGATACATTTTTGTTTGATTTGTGTCGAGTGAGATTTTCACCTAGAACTCAAAGGGGGGGGTATTGGCACTTTTCATGGAAAAATGTGAAAAATTGAATTTTCTAAAAATGAAATAAATATCTTCTAAACACCTCAAACATTCACTCTAAAACAGAAGATTGTTGTTTTTCGCAATATTTTTAGAAATTTGGGCTCTTTTAGTAAAATTAACACTTGCGCTGAAGCATCTTTTATGCTCATTTCATGTCTTTCAGGATTAATTCTGGGTTTTATTTTGTTTATTTGATGAAAATGAACAATACACACCATGGAAACATTTTTGTTTGATTTGTGTCAAGTGAGATTTTCACCTAGAACTCAAAGGGGGGGGTATTGGCACTTTTCATGGAAAAATGTGAAAAATTGAATTTTCTAAAAATGAAATAAATGCCTTCTAAACACCTCAAACATTCACTCTAAAACAGAAGATTGTTGTTTTTCGCAATATTTTTAGAAATTTGGGCTCTTTTAGTAACATTAACACTCGGGCTGAAGCATCTTTTATGATCTTTTATTGTCTTTCAGGATTAATTCTGGGTTTTATTTGTTTATTTTATGAAAATGAACAACAATACACACCATGGAAACATTTTTGATTGATTTGTGTCGAGTGAGATTTTCACCTAGAACCCAAAGGGGGGGGGTATTGGCACTTTTCATGGAAAAATGAAAAAAATTAAATTTTCTAAAAATGAAATAAATGCCTTCTAAACACCTTAAACATTCACTCTAAAACAGAAGATTGTTGTTTTTCGCAATATTTTTAGAAATTTGGGCTCTTTTAGTAACATTAACACCTGGGTTGAAGCATCTTTTATGATCATTTATTGTCTTTCAGGATACATTCTGGGTTTTATTTTGTTTATTTGATGAAAATGAACAACAATACACACCTTGGATACATTTTTGTTTGATTTGTGTCGACTGAGATTTTCACCTAGAACCCAAAGGGGGGGCATTGGCACTTTTCATGGAAAAATGTAAAAAATTAAATTTTCTAAAAATGAAATAAATGCCTTCTAAACACCTCAAACATTCACTCTAAAACAGAAGATTGTTGTTTTTTGCAATATTTTTAGAAATTTGGGCTCTTTTAGTAACATAAACACTTGCGCTGAAGCATTTTTTATGCTCATTTCTTGTCTTTCAGGATACATTCTGGGTTTTATTTTGTTTATTTGATGAAAATGAACAACAATACTCACCTTGGATACATTTTTGTTTGATTTGTGTCGAGTGAGATTTTCACCTAAAACTCAAAGGGGGGGGTATTGGCACTTTTCATGGAAAAATGTGAAAAATTGAATTTTCTAAAAATGAAATAAATGCCTTCTAAACACCTCAAACATTCACTCTAAAACAGAAGATTGTTGTTTTTCGCAATATTTTTAGAAATTTGGGCTCTTTTAGTAAAATTAACACTTGCGCTGAAGCATCTTTTATGCTCATTTCATGTCTTTCAGGATTAATTCTGGGTTTTATTTTGTTTATTTGATGAAAATAAACAACATAACACACCATGGAAACATTTTTGTTTGATTTGTGTCGTGTGAGATTTTCACCTAGAACCCAAAGGGGGGGGTATTGGCACTTTTAATGGAAAAATGTGAAAAATTAAATTTTCTAAAAATGAAATAAATGCCTTCTAAACACCTCAAACATTCACTCTAAAACAGAAGATTGTTGTTTTTCGCAATATTTTTAGAAATTTGGGCTCTTTTGGTAACATTAACACCTGGGTTGAAGCATCTTTTATGATCTTTTATTGTCTTTCAGGATTCATTCTGGGTTTTATTTTGTTTATTTGATGAAAATGAACAACAATACACACCTTGGATACATTTTTGTTTGATTTTAGTTGAGTGAGATTTTCACCTAGAACCCAAAGGGGGGTATTGGCACTTTTCATGGAAAAATGTGAAAAATTAAATTTTCTAAAAATGAAATAAATGCCTTCTAAACACCACAAACATTCACTCTAAAACAGAAGATTGTTGTTTTTCGCAATATTTTTAGAAATTTGGGCTCTTTTAGTAACATTAACACTTGCGCTGAAGCATCATTTATGCTAATTTCTTGTCTTTCAAGATTAATTCTGGATTTTATTTTGTTTATTTGATGAAAATAAACAACAATACACATCATGGAAACATTTTTGTTTGATTTGATTCGAGTGAGATTTTCACCGAGAACCCAAAGGGAAGGGCATTGGCACTTTTCATGGAAAAATGTAAAAAATTAAATTTTCTAAAAATGAAATAAATGCCTTATAAACACCTCAAACATTCACTCTAAAACAAAAGATTGTTGTTTTTCGCAATATTTTTAGAAATTTGGGCTCTTTTAGTAACATTAACACTTGCGCTGAAGCAACTTTTATGCTCATTTCTTGTCTTTCAGGATTAATTCTGTGTTTTATTTTGTTTATTTGATGAAAATGAACAACAATACACACCATGGAAACATTTTTGTTTGATTGCGTCAAGTGAGATTTTCACCTAGAACCAAAAGGGGGGGGGGTATTGGCACTTTTCATGGAAAAATGTGAAAAATTAAATTTTCTAAAAATTAAATAAATGCCTTCTAAACACCTCAAACATTCACTCTAAAACAGAAGATTGTTGTTTTTCGCAATATTTTTATAAATTTGGGCTCTTTTAGTAACATTAACACTTTCTCTGAAGCAACTTTAATGCTCATTTCTTGTCCTTCAAGATTAATTCTGGGTTTTATTTTGTTTATTTGATGAAAATGAAAAACAATACACACCTTGGATACATATTTGTTTGATTTGTGTCGAGTGAGATTTTCACCTAGAACCCAAAGGGGGGGGTATTGGCACTTTTCATGGAAAAATGTGAAAAATTAAATTCTCTAAAAATGAAATAAATGCCTTCTATACACCTCAAACATTAACTCTAAAACAGAAGATTGTTGTTTTTCGCAATATTTTTAGAAATTTGGGCTCTTTTAGTAACATTAACACTCGGGCTGAAGCATCTTTTATGATCTTTTATTGTCTTTCAGGATTAATTCTGGGTTTTATTTGTTTATTTTATGAAAATGAACAACAATACACACCATGGAAACATTTTTGATTGATTTGTGTCGAGTGAGATTTTCACCTAGAACCCAAAGGAGGGTATTAACACTTTTCATGGAAAAATGTAAAAAATTAAATTTTCTAAAAATGAAATAAATGCCTTCTAAACACCTTAAACATTCACTCTAAAACAGAAGATTGTTGTTTTTCGCAATATTTTTAGAAATTTGGGCTCTTTTAGTAACATTAACACCTGGGTTGAAGCATCTTTTATGATCATTTATTGTCTTTCAGGATACATTCTGGGTTTTATTTTGTTTATTTGATGAAAATGAACAACAATACACACCTTGGATACATTTTTGTTTGATTTGTGTCGTGTGAGATTTTCACCTAGAACCCAAAGGGGGGGTATTGGCACTTTTCATGGAAAAATGTAAAAAATTAAATTTTCTGAAAATGAAATAAATGCCTTATAAACACCTCAAACATTCACTCTAAAACAGAAGATTGTTGTTTTTCGCAATATTTTTAGAAATTTGGGCTCTTTTAGTAACATTAACACTTGCGCTGAAGCAACTTTTATGCTCATTTCTTGTCTTTCAGGATTAATTCTGTGTTTTATTTTGTTTATTTGATGAAAATGAACAACAATACACACCATGGAAACATTTTTGTTTGATTTGTGTCGTGTGAGATTTTCACCTGGAACCCAAAGGGGGGGGTATTGGCACTTTTAATGGAAAAATGTGAAAAATTAAATTTTCTAAAAATGAAATAAATGCCTTCTAAACACCTCAAACATTCACTCTAAAACAGAAGATTGTTGTTTTTCGCAATATTTTTAGAAATTTGGGCTCTTTTAGTAACATTAACACTTGCGCTGAAGCAACTTTTATGCTCATTTCTTGTCTTTCAGGATTAATTCTGTGTTTTATTTTGTTTATTTGATGAAAATGAACAACAATACACACCATGGAAACATTTTTGTTTGATTTGTGTCAAGTTAGATTTTCACCTAGAACCCAAAGGGGGGGGTATTGGCACTTTTCATGGAAAAATGTGAAAAATTAAATTTTCTAAAAATGAAATAAATGCCTTCTAAACACCTCAAACATTCACTCTAAAACAGAAGATTGTTGTTTTTCGCAATATTTTTAGAAATTTGGGCTCTTTTAGTAACATAAACACTTGCGCTGAAGCATCTTTTATGCTCATTTCTTGTCTTTCAGGATACATTCTGGGTTTTATTTTGTTTATTTGATGAAAATGAACAATAATACTCACCTTGGATCAATTTTTGTTTGATTTGTGTCGAGTGAGATTTTCACCTAGAACTCAAAGGGGGGGTATTGGCACTTTTCATGGAAAAATGTGAAAAATTGAATTTTCTAAAAATGAAATAAATGCCTTCTAAACACCTCAAACATTCACTCTAAAACAGAAGATTGTTGTTTTTCGCAATTTTTTTAGAAATTTGGGCTCTTTTAGTAACATTAACACCTGGGTTGAAGCATCTTTTATGATCTTTTATTGTCTTTCAGGATTCATTCTGGGTTTTATTTTGTTTATTTGATGAAATTAACAACAATACACACCTTGGATACATTTTTGTTTGATTTGTGTTGAGTGAGATTTTCACCTAGAACCCAAAGGGGGGGTATTGGCACTTTTCATGGAAAAATGTGAAAAATTAAATTTTCTAAAAATGAAATAAATGCCTTCTAAACACCACAAACATTCACTCTAAAACAGAAGATTGTTGTTTTTCGCAATATTTTTAGAAATTTGGGCTCTTTTAGTAACATTAACACATGCGCTGAAGCATCATTTATGCTAATTTCTTGTCTTTCAAGATTAATTCTGGATTTTATTTTGTTTATTTGATGAAAATAAACAACAATACACATCATGGAAACATTTTTGTTTGATTTGATTCGAGTGAGATTTTCACCTAGAACCCAAAGGGGGGTATTAACACTTTTCATGGAAAAATGTAAAAAATTAAATTTTCTAAAAATGAAATAAATGCCTTCTAAACACCTCAAACATTCACTCTAAAACAGAAGATTGTTGTTTTTCGCAATATTTTTAGAAATTTTGGCTCTTTTAGTAACATTAACACCTGGGTTGAAGCATCTTTTATGATCATTTATTGTCTTTCAGGATACATTCTGGGTTTTATTTTGTTTATTTGATGAAAATGAACAACAATACACACCTTGGATACATCTTTGTTTGATTTGTGTCGACTGAGATTTTCACCTAGAACCCAAAGGGAGGGGCATTGGCACTTTTCATGGAAAAATGTAAAAATTTAAATTTTCTAAAAATGAAATAAATGCCTTATAAACACCTCAAACATTCACTCTAAAACAAAAGATTGTTGTTTTTCGCAATATTTTTAGAAATTTGGGCTCTTTTAGTAACATTAACACTTGCGCTGAAGCAACTTTTATGCTCATTTCTTGTCTTTCAGGATTAATTCTGTGTTTTATTTTGTTTATTTGATGAAAATGAACAACAATACACACCATGGAAACATTTTTGTTTGATTGCGTCAAGTGAGATTTTCACCTAGAACCAAAAGGGGGGGGGGTATTGGCACTTTTCATGGAAAAATGTGAAAAATTAAATTTTCTAAAAATTAAATAAATGCCTTCAAAATTAAATATATGAGATTTTCACCTAGAACCAAAAGGGGGGGGGTATTGGCACTTTTCATGGAAAAATGTGAAAAATTAAATTTTTAAAAAATGAAATAAATGCCTTCTAAACACCTCAAACATTCACTCTAAAACAGAAGATTGTTGTTTTTCGCAATATTTTTAGAAATTTGGGCTCTTTTAGTAACATTAACACTTTCTCTGAAGCAACTTTTATGCTCATTTCTTGTCCTTCAAGATTAATTCTGGGTTTTATTTTGTTTATTTGATGAAAATGAAAAACAATACACACCTTGGATACATTTTTGTTTGATTTGTGTCGAGTGAGATTTTCACCTAGAACCCAAAGGGGGGGGTATTGGCACTTTTCATGGAAAAATGTGAAAAATTAAATTCTCTAAAAATGAAATAAATGCCTTCTATACACCTCAAACATTCAATCTAAAACAGAAGATTGTTGTTTTTCGATTTATTTTTAGAAATTTGGGCTCTTTTAGTAACATTAACACTTTCTCTGAAGCAACTTTTATGCTCATTTCTTGTCCTTCAAGATTAATTCTGGGTTTTATTTTGTTTATTTGATGAAAATGAACAACAATACACACCATGGAAACATTTTTGTTTGATTTGTGTCGAGTGAGATTTTCACCTAGAACCCAAAGGGGGGGGTATATGCACTTTTCATGGAAAAATGAAAAAATTAAATTTTCTAAAAATGAAATAAATGCCTTCTAAACACCTCAAACATTCACTCTAAAACAGAAGATTGTTGTTTTTCGCAATATTTTTAGAAATTTGGGCTCTTTTAGTAACATTAACACCTGGGCTGAAGCATCTTTTATGATCATTTATTGTCTTTTAGGATACATTCTGGGTTTTATTTTGTTTATTTGATGATAATGAACAACAATACACACCATGGATACATTTTTGTTTGATTTCTGTCGAGTGAGATTTTCACCTAGAACCCAAAGGGGGGGGTATTGGCACTTTTCATGGAAAAATGTGAAAAATTAAATTTTCTAAAAATGAAAAAAATGCCTTCTAAACACCTCAAACATTCACTCTAAAACAGAAGATTGTTGTTTTTCGCAATATTTTTAGAAATTTGGGCTCTTTTAGTAACATTAACACCTGGGCTGAAGCATCTTTTATGATCTTTTATTGTCTTTCAGGATTCATTCTGGGTTTTATTTTGTTTATTTGATAAAAATGAACAACAATACACACCTTGGATACATTTTTGTTTGATTTGTGTCGAGTGAGATTTTCACCTAGAACCCAAAGGGCACTTTTCATGGAAAAATGTGAAAAATTAAATTTTCTAAAAATGAAATAAATGCCTTCTAAACACCTCAAACATTCACTCTAAAACAGAAGATTGTTGTTTTTCGCAATATTTTTAGAAATTTGGGCTGTTTTAGTAACATTAACTCTTGAGCTGAAGCATCTTTTATGATCATTTTTTGTCTTTCAGGATACATTCTGGGTTTTATTTTGTTTATTTGATGAAAATGAACAACAATACACACCTTGGATACATCTTTGTTTGATTTGTGTCGAATGAGATTTTCACCTAGAACCCAAAGGGAGGGTATTGGCACTTTTCATGGAAAAATGTGAAAAATTAAATTTTCTAAAAATGAAATAAATGCCTTCTAAACACCACAAACATTCACTCTAAAACAGAAGATTGTTGTTTTTCGCAATATTTTTAGAAATTTGGGCTCTTTTAGTAACATAAACACTTGCGCTGAAGCATCATTTATGCTAATTTCTTGTCTTTCAAGATTAATTCTGGATTTTATTTTGTTTATTTGATGAAAATAAACAACAATACACACCATGGAAACATTTTTGTTTGATTTGTGTCGAGTGAGATTTTCACCTAGAACCCAAAGGGGGGTATTAACACTTTTCATGGAAAAATGTAAAAAATTAAATTTTCTAAAAATGAAATAAATGCCTTCTAAACACCTCAAACATTCACTCTAAAACAGAAGATTGTTGTTTTTCGCAATATTTTTAGAAATTTGGGCTCTTTTAGTAACATTAACACTTGCGCTGAAGCAACTTTTATGCTCATTTCTTGTCTTTCAGGATTAATTCTGTGTTTTATTTTGTTTATTTGATGAAAATGAACAACAATACACACCATGGAAACATTTTTGTTTGATTTGTGTCGTGTGAGATTTTCACCTAGAACCCAAAGGGGGGGGTATTGGCACTTTTAATGGAAAAATGTGAAAAATTAAATTTTCTAAAAATGAAATAAATGCCTTCTAAACACCTCAAACATTCACTCTAAAACAGAAGATTGTTGTTTTTCGCAATATTTTTAGAAATTTGGGCTCTTTTAGTAACATTAACACTTGCGCTGAAGCAACTTTTATGCTCATTTCTTGTCTTTCAGGATTAATTCTGTGTTTTATTTTGTTTATTTGATGAAAATGAACAACAATACACACCATGGAAACATTTTTGTTTGATTTCTGTCAAGTTAGATTTTCACCTAGAACCCAAAGGGGGGGGTATTGGCACTTTTCATGGAAAAATGTGAAAAATTAAATTTTCTAAAAATGAAATAAATGCCTTCTAAACACCTCAAACATTCACTCTAAAACAGAAGATTGTTGTTTTTCGCAATATTTTTAGAAATTTGGGCTCTTTTAGTAACATAAACACTTGCGCTGAAGCATCTTTTATGCTCATTTCTTGTCTTTCAGGATACATTCTGGGTTTTATTTTGTTTATTTGATGAAAATGAACAATAATACTCACCTTGGATCAATTTTTGTTTGATTTGTGTCGAGTGAGATTTTCACCTAGAACTCAAAGGGGGGGTATTGGCACTTTTCATGGAAAAATGTGAAAAATTGAATTTTCTAAAAATGAAATAAATGCCTTCTAAACACCTCAAACATTCACTCTAAAACAGAAGATTGTTGTTTTTCGCAATATTTTTAGAAATTTGGGCTCTTTTAGTAAAATTAACACTTGCACTGAAGCATCTTTTATGCTCATTTCATGTCTTTCAGGATAAAATCTGGGTTTTATTTTGTTTATTTGATGAAAATGAACAACAATACACACCATGGAAACATTTTTGTTTGATTTGTGTCTTGTGAGATTTTCACCTAGAACCCAAAGGGGGGGGTATTGGCACTTTTAATGGAAAAATGTGAAAAATTAAATTTTCTAAAAATGAAATAAATGCCTTCTAAACACCTCAAACATTCACTCTAAAACAGAAGATTGTTGTTTTTCGCAATTTTTTTAGAAATTTGGGCTCTTTTAGTAACATTAACACCTGGGTTGAAGCATCTTTTATGATCTTTTATTGTCTTTCAGGATTTATTCTGGGTTTTATTTTGTTTATTTGATGAAAATGAACAACAATACACACCTTGGATACATTTTTGTTTGATTTGTGTTGAGTGAGATTTTCACCTAGAACCCAAAGGGGGGGTATTGGCACTTTTCATGGAAAAATGTGAAAAATTAAATTTTCTAAAAATGAAATAAATGCCTTCTAAACACCACAAACATTCACTCTAAAACAGAAGATTGTTGTTTTTCGCAATATTTTTAGAAATTTGGGCTCTTTTAGTAACATTAACACATGCGCTGAAGCATCATTTATGCTAATTTCTTGTCTTTCAAGATTAATTCTGGATTTTATTTTGTTTATTTGATGAAAATAAACAACAATACACATCATGGAAACATTTTTGTTTGATTTGATTCGAGTGAGATTTTCACCTAGAACCCAAAGGGGGTATTAACACTTTTCATGGAAAAATGTAAAAAATTAAATTTTCTAAAAATGAAATAAATGCCTTCTAAACACCTCAAACATTCACTCTAAAACAGAAGATTGTTGTTTTTCGCAATATTTTTAGAAATTTTGGCTCTTTTAGTAACATTAACACCTGGGTTGAAGCATCTTTTATGATCATTTATTGTCTTTCAGGATACATTCTGGGTTTTATTTTGTTTATTTGATGAAAATGAACAACAATACACACCTTGGATACATCTTTGTTTGATTTGTGTCGACTGAGATTTTCACCTAGAACCCAAAGGGAGGGGCATTGGCACTTTTCATGGAAAAATGTAAAAATTTAAATTTTCTAAAAATGAAATAAATGCCTTATAAACACCTCAAACATTCACTCTAAAACAAAAGATTGTTGTTTTTCGCAATATTTTTAGAAATTTGGGCTCTTTTAGTAACATTAACACTTGCGCTGAAGCAACTTTTATGCTCATTTCTTGTCTTTCAGGATTAATTCTGTGTTTTATTTTGTTTATTTGATGAAAATGAACAACAATACACACCATGGAAACATTTTTGTTTGATTGCGTCAAGTGAGATTTTCACCTAGAACCAAAAGGGGGGGGGGGGTATTGGCACTTTTCATGGAAAAATGTGAAAAATTAAATTTTCTAAAAATTAAATAAATGCCTTCAAAATTAAATATATGAGATTTTCACCTAGAACCAAAAGGGGGGGGGTATTGGCACTTTTCATGGAAAAATGTGAAAAATTAAATTTTTAAAAAATGAAATAAATGCCTTCTAAACACCTCAAACATTCACTCTAAAACAGAAGATTGTTGTTTTTCGCAATATTTTTAGAAATTTGGGCTCTTTTAGTAACATTAACACTTTCTCTGAAGCAACTTTTATGCTCATTTCTTGTCCTTCAAGATTAATTCTGGGTTTTATTTTGTTTATTTGATGAAAATGAAAAACAATACACACCTTGGATACATTTTTGTTTGATTTGTGTCGAGTGAGATTTTCACCTAGAACCCAAAGGGCGGGGTATTGGCACTTTTCATGGAAAAATGTGAAAAATTAAATTCTCTAAAAATGAAATAAATGCCTTCTATACACCTCAAACATTCAATCTAAAACAGAAGATTGTTGTTTTTCGATTTATTTTTAGAAATTTGGGCTCTTTTAGTAACATTAACACTCGGGCTGAAGCATCTTTAATGATCTTTTATTGTCTTTCAGGATTAATTCTGGGTTTTATTTGTTTATTTTATGAAAATGAACAACAATACACACCATGGAAACATTTTTGATTGATTTGTGTCGAGTGAGATTTTCACCTAGAACCCAAAGGGGGGTATTAACACTTTTCATGGAAAAATGTAAAAAATTAAATTTTCTAAAAATGAAATAAATACCTTCTAAACACCTTAAACATTCACTCTAAAACAGAAGATTGTTGTTTTTCGCAATATTTTTAGAAATTTGGGCTCTTTTAGTAACATTAACTCTTGGGCTGAAGCATCTTTTATGATCATTTTTTGTCTTTTAGGATACATTCTGGGTTTTATTTTGTTTATTTGATGAAAATGAACAACAATACACACCTTGGATACATCTTTGTTTGATTTGTGTCGACTGAGATTTTCACCTAGAACCCAAAGGGAGGGTATTGGCACTTTTCATGGAAAAATGTGAAAAATTAAATTTTCTAAAAATGAAATAAATGCCTTCTAAACACCACAAACATTCACTCTAAAACAGAAGATTGTTGTTTTTCGCAATATTTTTAGAAATTTGGGCTCTTTTAGTAACATAAACACTTGCGCTGAAGCATCATTTATGCTAATTTCTTGTCTTTCAAGATTAATTCTGGATTTTATTTTGTTTATTTGATGAAAATGAACAACAATACACACCATGGAAACATTTTTGTTTGATTTGTGTCGAGTGAGATTTTCACCTAGAACCCAAAGGGGGGTATTAACACTTTTCATGGAAAAATGTAAAAAATTAAATTTTCTAAAAATGAAATAAATGCCTTCTAAACACCTCAAACATTCACTCTAAAACAGAAGATTGTTGTTTTTTGCAATATTTTTAGAAATTTGGGCTCTTTTAGTAACATTAACACCTGGGTTGAAGCATCTTTTATGATCATTTATTGTCTTTCAGGATACATTCTGGGTTTTATTTTGTTTATTTGATGAAAATGAACAACAATACACACCTTGGATACATCTTTGTTTGATTTGTGTCGACTGAGATTTTCACCTAGAACCCAAAGGGAGGGGCATTGGCACTTTTCATGGAAAAATGTAAAAAATTAAATTTTCTAAAAATGAAATAAATGCCTTCCAAACACCTCAAACATTCACTCTAAAACAGAAGATTGTTGTTTTTCGCAATATTTTTAGAAATTTGGGCTCTTTTAGTAACATTAACTCCTGGGCTGAAGCATCTTTTATGATCATTTATTGTCTTTCATGATACATTCTGGGTTTTACTTTGTTTATTTGATGAAAATGAACAACAATACACACCTTGGATACATTTTTGTTTGATTTGTGTCGAGTGAGATTTTCACCTAGAACTCAAAGGGGGGGTATTGGCACTTTTCATGGAAAAATGTGAAAAATTAAATTTTCTAAAAATGAAATAAATGCCTTCTAAACACCTCAAACATTCACTCTAAAACAGAAGATTGTTGTTTTTCGCAATATTTTTAGAAATTTGGGCTCTTTTAGTAAAATTAACACTTGCGCTGAAGTATCTTTTATGCTCATTTCATGTCTTTCAGGATTAATTCTGGGTTTTATTTTGTTTATTTGATGAAAATGAACAACAATACACACCATGGAAACATTTTTGTTTGATTTGTGTCAAGTGAGATTTTCACCTAGAACCCAAAGGGGGGGGTATTGGCACTTTTAATGGAAAAATGTGAAAAATTAAATTTTCTAAAAATGAAATAAATATCTTCTAAACACCTCAAACATTCACTCTAAAACAGAAGATTGTTGTTTTTCGCAATATTTTTAGAAATTTGGGCTCTTTTAGTAACATTAACACTTCGGCTAAAACATCTTTTATGATCTTTTATTGTCTTTCAGGATTCATTCAGGGTTATATTTTGCTTATTTGATGAAAATGAACAACAATACACACCTTGGATACATTTTTGTTTGATTTGTGTCGAGTGAGATTTTCACGTAGAACCCAAAGGGGGGGTATTGGCACTTTTCATGGAAAAATGTGAAAAATTAAATTCTCTAAAAATGAAATAAATGCCTTCTAAACACCTTAAACATTCACTCTAAAACAGAAGATTGTTGTTTTTCGCAATATTTTTAGAAATTTGGGCTCTTTTAATAACATTAACACCTGGGTTGAAGCATCTTTTATGATCATTTATTGTCTTTCAGGATACATTCTGGGTTTTATTTTGTTTATTTGATGAAAATGAACAACAATACACGCCTTGGATACATTTTTGTTTGATTTGTGTCGACTGAGATTTTCACCTAGAACCCCAAGGGGGGGGCATTGGCACTTTTCATGGAAAAATGTAAAAAATAAAATTTTCTAAAAATGAAATAAATGCCTTATAAACACCTCAAACATTCACTCTAAAACAGAAGATTGTTGTTTTTCGCAATATTTTTAGAAATTTGGGCTCTTTTAGTAACATTAAACTTTCGCTGAAGCAACTTTTATGCTCATTTCTTGTCTTTCAGGATTAATTCTGTGTTTTATTTTGTTTATTTGATGAAAATGAACAACAATACACACCATGGAAACATTTTTGTTTGATTTGTGTCGTGTGAGATTTTCACCTAGAACCCAAAGGGGGGGTATTGGCACTTTTAATGGAAAAATGTGAAAAATTAAATTTTCTAAAAATGAAATAAATGCCTTCTAAACACCTCAAACATTCACTCTAAAACAGAAGATTGTTGTTTTTCGCAATATTTTTAGAAATTTGGGCTCTTTTAGTAACATTAACACCTGGGCTGAAGCAACTTTTATGCTCATTTCTTGTCTTTCAGGATTAATTCTGTGTTTTATTTTGTTTATTTGATGAAAATGAACAACAATACACACCATGGAAACATTTTTGTTTGATTTGTGTCGTGTGAGATTTTCACCTAGAACCCAAAGGGGGGGGTATTGGCACTTTTCATGGAAAAATGTGAAAAATTGAATTTTCTAAAAATGAAATAAATGCCTTCTAAACACCTCAAACATTCACTATAAAACAGAAGATTGTTGTTTTTCGCAATATTTTTAGAAATTTGGGCTGTTTTAGTAACATTAACTCTTGGGCTGAAGCATCTTTTATGATCATTTATTGTCTTCCAGGATACATTCTGGGTTTTATTTTGTTTATTTGATGAAAATGAACAACAATACACACCTTGGATACATCTTTGTTTGATTTGTGTCGACTGAGATTTTCACCTAGAACCCAAAGGGAGGGTATTGGCACTTTTCATGGAAAAATGTGAAAAATTAAATTTTCTAAAAATGAAATAAATGCCTTCTAAACACCACAAACATTCACTCTAAAACAGAAGATTGTTGTTTTTCGCAATATTTTTAGAAATTTGGGCTCTTTTAGTAACATTAACACTTGCGCTGAAGCATCATTTATGCTAATTTCTTGTCTTTCAAGATTAATTCTGGATTTTATTTTGTTTATTTGATGAAAATAAACAACAATACACACCATGGAAACATTTTTGTTTGATTTGTGTCGAGTGAGATTTTCACCTAGAACTCAAAGGGGGGGGTATTGGCACTTTTCATGGAAAAATGTGAAAAATTGAATTTTCTAAAAATGAAATAAATATCTTCTAAACACCTCAAACATTCACTCTAAAACAGAAGATTGTTGTTTTTCGCAATATTTTTAGAAATTTGGGCTCTTTTAGTAAAATTAACACTTGCGCTGAAGCATCTTTTATGCTCATTTCATGTCTTTCAGGATTAATTCTGGGTTTTATTTTGTTTATTTGATGAAAATGAACAACAATACACACCATGGAAACATTTTTGTTTGATTTGTGTCAAGTGAGATTTTCAACTAGAACTCAAAGGGGGGGGTATTGGCACTTTTCATGGAAAAATAAGAAAAATTGAATTTTCTAAAAATGAAATAAATGCCTTCTAAACACCTCAAACATTCACTCTAAAACAGAAGATTGTTGTTTTTCGCAATATTTTTAGAAATTTGGGCTCTTTTAGTAACATTAACACTCGGGCTGAAGCATCTTTTATGATCTTTTATTGTCTTTCAGGATTAATTCTGGGTTTTATTTGTTTATTTTATGAAAATGAACAACAATACACACCATGGAAACATTTTTGATTGATTTGTGTCGAGTGAGATTTTCACCTAGAACCCAAAGGGGGGTTTTAACACTTTTCATGGAAAAATGAAAAAAATTAAATTTTCTAAAAATGAAATAAATGCCTTCTAAACACCTTAAACATTCACTCTAAAACAGAAGATTGTTTTTTTCGCAATATTTTTAGAAATTTGGGCTCTTTTAGTAACATTAACACCTGGGTTGAAGCATCTTTTATGATCATTTATTGTCTTTCAGGATACATTCTGGGTTTTATTTTGTTTATTTGATGAAAATGAACAACAATACACACCTTGGATACATTTTTGTTTGATTTGTGTCGACTGAGATTTTCACCTAGAACCCAAAGGGGGGGGCATTGGCACTTTTCATGGAAAAATGTAAAAAATTAAATTTTCTAAAAATGAAATAAATGCCTTCTAAACACCTCAAACATTCACTCTAAAACAGAAGATTGTTGTTTTTCGCAATATTTTTAGAAATTTGGGCTCTTTTAGTAACATTAACACTTGCGCTGAAGCATCAATTATGCTAATTTCTTGCCTTTCAAGATTAATTCTGGATTTTATTTTGTTTATTTGATGAAAATGAACAACAATACACACCATGGAAACATTTTTGTTTGATTTGTGTCGATTGAGATTTTCACCTAGAACCCAAAGGGGGGTATTAACATTTTTCATGGAAAAATGTAAAAAATTAAATTTTCTAAAAATGAAATAAATGCCTTCTAAACACCTCAAACATTCACTCTTAAACAGAAGATTGTTGTTTTTCGCAATATTTTTAGAAATTTGGGCTCTTTTAGTAACATAAACACTTGCGCTGAAGCATTTTTTATGCTCATTTCTTGTCTTTCAGGATACATTCTGGGTTTTATTTTGTTTATTTGATGAAAATGAACAACAATACTCACCTTGGATACATTTTTGTTTGATTTGTGTCGAGTGAGATTTTCACCTAGAACTCAAAGGGGAGGTATTGGCACTTTTCATGGAAAAATGTGAAAAATTGAATTTTCTAAAAATGAAATAAATGCCTTCTAAACACCTCAAACATTCACTCTAAAACAGAAGATTGTTGTTTTTCGCAATATTTTTAGAAATTTGGGCTCTTTTAGTAAAATTAACACTTGCGCTGAAGCATCTTTTATGCTCATTTCATGTCTTTCAGGATTAATTCTGGGTTTTATTTTGTTTATTTGATGAAAATGAACAACAATACACACCATGGAAAAATTTTTGTTTGATTTGTGCCAAGTGAGATTTTCACCTAGAACCCAAAGGGGGGGGTATTGGCACTTTTAATGGAAAAATGTGAAAAATTAAATTTTCTAAAAATGAAATAAATGCCTTCTAAATACCTCAAACATTCACTCTAAAACAGAAGATTGTTGTTTTTCGCAATATTTTTAGAAATTTGGGCTCTTTTAGTAACATTAACACTTTCGCTGAAGCAACTTTTATGCTCATTTCTTGTCTTTCAAGATTAATTCTGGGTTTATTTTGTTTATTTGATGAAAATGAACAACAATACACACCATGGAAACATTTTTGTTTGATTTGTGTCGAGTGAGTTTTTCACCTAGAACCCAAAGGGGGGGGTATTGGCACTTTTCATGGAAAAATGTGAAAAATTAAATTTTCTAAAAATGAATGAAATGCCTTCTAAACACCTCAAACATTCACTCTAAAACAGAAGATTGTTGTTTTTCGCAATATTTTTAGAAATATGGGCTCTTTTAGTAACATTAACACCTGGGCTGAAGCATCTTTTATGATCATTTATTGTCTTTCAGGATACATTCTGGGTTTTATTTTGTTTATTTGATGAAAATGAGCAACAATACACAACTTGGATACATTTTTGTTTGATTTGTAACGAGTGAGATTTTCACCTAGAACCCAAAGGGCACTTTTCATGGAAAAATGCGAAAAATTTAATTTTTTAAAAATGAAATAAATGCCTTCTAAACACCTCAAACATTCACTCTAAAACAGAAGATTGTTGTTTTTCGCAATATTTTTAGAAATTTGGGCTCTTTTAGTAACATTAACACTTTCGCTGAAGCAACTTTTATGCTCATTTCTTGTCTTTCAGGATTAATTCTGGGTTTTATTTTGTTTATTTGATGAAAATGAACAACAATACACACCATGGAAACATTTTTGTTTGATTGCGTCAAGTGAGATTTTCACCTAGAACCCAAAGAGGGGGGTATTGGAACTTTTCATGGAAAAATGTGAAAAATTAAATTTTCTAAAAATGAAATAAATGCCTTCTAAACACCTTAAACATTCACTCTAAAACAGAAGATTGTTGTTTTTCGCAATATTTTTAAAATTTCGGCTCTTTTAGTAACAATAACACCTGGGCTGAAGCATCTTTTATGATCATTTATTGTCTTTCAGGATACATTCTGGGTTTTATTTTGTTTATTTGATGAAAATGATAAACAATAAACACCTTGGATACATTTTTGTTTGATTTGTGTCAAGTGAGATTTTCACCTAGAACCCAAAGGGGGGGTATTGGCACTTTTCATGGAAAAATGTGAAAAATTAAATTTTCTAAAAATGAAATAAATGCCTTCTAAACACCTCAAACATTCACTCTAAAACAGAAGATTGTTGTTTTTCGCAATATTTTTAGAAATTTGGGCTCTTTTAGTAACATTAACACTTTCGCTGAAGCAACTTTTATGCTCATTTCTTGTCTTTCAAGGTTAATTCTGGGTTTTATTTTGTTTATTTGATGAAAATGAACAACAATACACACCATGGAAACATTTTTGTTTGATTTGTGGCGAGTGAGATTTTCACCTAGAACCCAAAAGGGGGGGTATTGGCACTTTTCATGGAAAAATGTAAAGAATTAAATTTTCTAAAAATGAAATAAATGCCTTCTAAACACCTCAAACATTCACTCTAAAACAGAAGATTGTTGTTTTTCGCAATATTTTTAGAAACTTCGGCTCTTTTAGTAACAATAACACCTGGGCTGAAGCATCTTTTATGATCATTTATTGTCTTTCAGGATACATTCTGGGTTTTATTTTGTTTATTTGATGAAAATGAACAACAATACACACCTTGGATACATTTTTGTTTGATTTGTTACGAGTGAGATTTTCACCTAAAACCCAAAGGGGGGGGTATTGGCACTTTTCATGGAAAAATGTGAAAAATTAAATTTTCTAAAAATTAAATAAATGCCTTCTAAACACCTCAAACATTCACTCTAAAACAGAAGATTGTTGTTTTTCGCAATATTTTTATAAATTTGGGCTCTTTTAGTAACATTAACACTTTCTCTGAAGCAACTTTTATGCTCATTTCTTGTCCTTCAAGATTAATTCTGGGTTTTATTTTGTTTATTTGATGAAAATGAACAACAATACACACCTTGGATACATTTTTGTTTGATTTGTGTCGAGTGAGATTTTCACCTAGAATTCAAAGGGGGGGGTATTGGCACTTTTCATGGAAAAATGTGAAAAATTGAATTTTCTAAAAATGAAATAAATATCTTCTAAACACCTCAAACATTCACTCTAAAACAGAAGATTGTTGTTTTTCGCAATATTTTTAGAAATTTGGGCTCTTTTTGTAAAATTAACACTTGCGCTGAAGCATCTTTTATGCTCATTTCATGTCTTTCAGGATTAATTCTGGGTTTTATTTTGTTTATTTGATGAAAATGAACAACAATACACACCATGGAAACATTTTTGTTTGAATTGTGTCAAGTGAGATTTTCACCTAGAACTCAAGGGGGGGGTATTGGCACTTTTCATGGAAAAATGTGAAAAATTGAATTTTCTAAAAATGAAATAAATGCCTTCTAAACACCTCAAACATTCACTCTAAAACAGAAGATTGTTGTTTTTCGCAATATTTTTAGAAATTTGGGCTCTTTTAGTAACATTAACACTCGGGCTGAAGCATCTTTTATGATCTTTTATTGTCTTTCAGGATTAATTCTGGGTTTTATTTGTTTATTTTATGAAAATGAACAACAATACACACCATGGAAACATTTTTGATTGATTTGTGTCGAGTGAGATTTTCACCTAGAACCCAAAGGGGGGTATTAACACTTTTCATGGAAAAATGTAAAAAATTAAATTTTCTAAAAATGAAATAAATGCCTTCTCAACACCTTAAACATTCACTCTAAAACAGAAGATTGTTGTTTTTCGCAATATTTTTAGAAATTTGGGCTCTTTTAGTAACATTAACACTTGGGTTGAAGCATCTTTTATGATCATTTATTGTCTTTCAGGATATATTCTGGGTTTTATTTTGTTTATTTGATGAAAATGAACAACAATACACACCTTGGATACATTTTTGTTTGATTTGTGTTGACTGAGATTTTCACCTAGAACCCAAAGGGGGGTATTAACACTTTTCATGGAAAAAGGTAAAAAATTAAATTTTCTAAAAATGAAATAAATGCCTTATAAACACCTCAAACATTCACTCTAAAACAGAAGATAGTTGTTTTTCGCAATATTTTTAGAAATTTGGGCTCTTTTAGTAACATTAACACTTGTGCTGAAGCATCTTTTATGATCTTTTATTGTCTTTCAGGATTCATTCTGGGTTTTATTTTGTTTATTTGATGAAAATGAACAACAATACACACCTTGGATACATTTTTGTTTGATTTGCGTCAAGTGAGATTTTCACCTAGAACCCAAAGGGGGGGTATTGGCACTTTTAATGGAAAAATGTGAAAAATTAAAATTTCTAAAAATGAAATAAATGCCTTCTAAACACCTCAAACATTCACTCTAAAACAGAAGATTGTTGTTTTTCGCAATATTTTTAGAAACTTCGGCTCTTTTTGTAAAATTAACACTTGCGCTGAAGCATCTTTTATGCTCATTTCATGTCTTTCAGGATTAATTCTGGGTTTTATTTTGTTTATTTGATGAAAATGAACAACAATACACACCATGGAAACATTTTTGTTTGAATTGTGTCAAGTGAGATTTTCACCTAGAACTCAAAGGGGGGGGTATTGGCACTTTTCATGGAAAAATGAGAAAAATTGAATTTTCTAAAAATGAAATAAATGCCTTCTAAACACCTCAAACATTCACTCTAAAACAGAAGATTGTTGTTTTTCGCAATATTTTTAGAAATTTGGGCTCTTTTAGTTACATTAACACTCGGGCTGAAGCATCTTTTATGATCTTTTATTGTCTTTCAGGATTAATTCTGGGTTTTATTTGTTTATTTTATGAAAATGAACAACAATACACACCATGGAAACATTTTTGATTGATTTGTGTCGAGTGAGATTTTCACCTAGAACCCAAAGGGGGGTATTAACACTTTTCATGGAAAAATGTAAAAAATTAAATTTTCTAAAAATGAAATAAATGCCTTCTCAACACCTTAAACATTCACTCTAAAACAGAAGATTGTTGTTTTTCGCAATATTTTTAGAAATTTGGGCTCTTTTAGTAACATTAACACTTGGGTTGAAGCATCTTTTATGATCATTTATTGTCTTTCAGGATACATTCTGGGTTTTATTTTTTTTATTTGATGAAAATGAACAACAATACACACCTTGGATACATTTTTGTTTGATTTGTGTCGACTGAGATTTTCACCTAGAACCCAAAGGGGGGTATTAACACTTTTCATGGAAAAATGTAAAAAATTAAATTTTCTAAAAATGAAATAAATGCCTTCTAAACACCTAAAACATTCACTCTAAAACAGAAGATAGTTGTTCTTCGCAATATTTTTAGAAATTTGGGCTCTTTTAGTAACATTAACACTTTCTCTGAAGCAACTTTTATGATCTTTTATTGTCTTTCAGGATTCATTCTGGGTTTTATTTTCTTTATTTAATGAAAATGAACAACAATACACACCTTGGATACATTTTTGTTTGATTTGTGTTGAGTGAGATTTTCACCTAGAACCCAAAGGGGGGGGTATTGGCACTTTTCATGGAAAAATGTGAAAAATTAAAATTTCTAAAAATGAAATAAATGCCTTCTAAACACCTCAAACATTCACTCTAAAACAGAAGATTGTTGTTTTTCGCAATATTTTTAGAAACTTCGGCTCTTTTTGTAAAATTAACACTTGCGCTGAAGCATCTTTTATGCTCATTTCATGTCTTTCAGGATTAATTCTGGGTTTTATTTTGTTTATTTGATGAAAATGAACAACAATACACACCATGGAAACATTTTTGTTTGAATTGTGTCAAGTGAGATTTTCACCTAGAACTCAAAGGGGGGGGTATTGGCACTTTTCATGGAAAAATGTGAAAAATTGAATTTTCTAAAAATGAAATAAATGCCTTCTAAACACCTCAAACATTCACTCTAAAACAGAAGATTGTTGTTTTACGCAATATTTTTAGAAATTTGGGCTCTTTTAGTAACATTAACACTCGGGCTGAAGCATCTTTTATGATCTTTTATTGTCTTTCAGGATTAATTCTGGGTTTTATTTGTTTATTTTATGAAAATGAACAACAATACACACCATGGAAACATTTTTGATTGATTTGTGTCGAGTGAGATTTTCACCTAGAACCCAAAGGGGGGTATTAACACTTTTCATGGAAAAATGTAAAAAATTAAATTTTCTAAAAATGAAATAAATGCCTTCTCAACACCTTAAACATTCACTCTAAAACAGAAGATTGTTGTTTTTCGCAATATTTTTAGAAATTTGGGCTCTTTTAGTAACATTAACACTTGGGTTGAAGCATCTTTTATGATCATTTATTGTCTTTCAGGATACATTCTGGGTTTTATTTTTTTTATTTGATGAAAATGAACAACAATACACACCTTGGATACATTTTTGTTTGATTTGTGTCGACTGAGATTTTCACCTAGAACCCAAAGGGGGGTATTAACACTTTTCATGGAAAAATGTAAAAAATTAAATTTTCTAAAAATGAAATAAATGCCTTATAAACACCTCAAACATTCACTCTAAAACAGAAGATAGTTGTTTTTCGCAATATTTTTAGAAATTTGGGCTCTTTTAGTAACATTAACACTTGTGCTGAAGCATCTTTTATGATCTTTTATTGTCTTTCAGGATTCATTCTGGGTTTTATTTTGTTTATTTGATGAAAATGAACAACAATACACACCTTGGATACATTTTTGTTTGATTTGCGTCAAGTGAGATTTTCACCTAGAACCCAAAGGGGGGGTATTGGCACTTTTAATGGAAAAATGTGAAAAATTAAAATTTCTAAAAATGAAATAAATGCCTTCTAAACACCTCAAACATTCACTCTAAAACAGAAGATTGTTGTTTTTCGCAATATTTTTAGAAATTTGGGCTCTTTTAGTAACAATAACACCTGGGCTGAAGCATCTTTTATGATCATTTATTGTCTTTCAGGATACATTCTGGGTTTTATTTTGTTTATTTGATGAAAATGAACAACAATAAACACCTTGGATACATTTTTGTTTGATTTGTGTCGATTGAGATTTTCACCTAGAACCCAAAGGGGGGGGTATTGGCACTTTTCATGGAAAAATGTGAAAAATTAAATTTTCTAAAAATGAAATAAATGCCTTCTAAACACCTCAAACATTCACTCTAAAACAGAAGATTGTTGTTTTACGCAATATTTTTAGAAATTTGGGCTCTTTTAGTAACATTAACACTCGGGCTGAAGCATCTTTTATGATCTTTTATTGTCTTTCAGGATTAATTCTGGGTTTTATTTGTTTATTTTATGAAAATGAACAACAATACACACCATGGAAACATTTTTGATTGATTTGTGTCGAGTGAGATTTTCACCTAGAACCCAAAGGGGGGTATTAACACTTTTCATGGAAAAATGTAAAAAATTAAATTTTCTAAAAATGAAATAAATGCCTTCTCAACACCTTAAACATTCACTCTAAAACAGAAGATTGTTGTTTTTCGCAATATTTTTAGAAATTTGGGCTCTTTTAGTAACATTAACACTTGGGTTGAAGCATCTTTTATGATCATTTATTGTCTTTCAGGATACATTCTGGGTTTTATTTTTTTTATTTGATGAAAATGAACAACAATACACACCTTGGATACATTTTTGTTTGATTTGTGTCGACTGAGATTTTCACCTAGAACCCAAAGGGGGGTATTAACACTTTTCATGGAAAAATGTAAAAAATTAAATTTTCTAAAAATGAAATAAATGCCTTATAAACACCTCAAACATTCACTCTAAAACAGAAGATAGTTGTTTTTCGCAATATTTTTAGAAATTTGGGCTCTTTTAGTAACATTAACACTTGTGCTGAAGCATCTTTTATGATCTTTTATTGTCTTTCAGGATTCATTCTGGGTTTTATTTTGTTTATTTGATGAAAATGAACAACAATACACACCTTGGATACATTTTTGTTTGATTTGCGTCAAGTGAGATTTTCACCTAGAACCCAAAGGGGGGGTATTGGCACTTTTCATGGAAAAATGTGAAAAATTAAAATTTCTAAAAATGAAATAAATGCCTTCTAAACACCTCAAACATTCACTCTAAAACAGAAGATTGTTGTTTTTCGCAATATTTTTAGAAATTTGGGCTCTTTTAGTAACAATAACACCTGGGCTGAAGCATCTTTTATGATCATTTATTGTCTTTCATGATACATTCTGGGTTTTATTTTGTTTATTTGATGAAAATGAACAACAATAAACACCTTGGATACATTTTTGTTTGATTTGTGTCGATTGAGATTTTCACCTAGAACCCAAAGGGGGGGTATTGGCACTTTTCATGGAAAAATGTGAAAAATTAAATTTTCTAAAAATGAAATAAATGCCTTATAAACACCTCAAACATTCACTCTAAAACAGAAGATTATTGTTTTTCGCAATATTTTTAAAAATTTGGGCTCTTTTAGTAACATTAACACTTTCTCTGAAGCAACTTTTATGCTCATTTCTTGTCTTTCAGGATTAATTCTTGGTTTTATTTTGTTTATTTGATGAAAATGAACAACAATACACACCATGGAAACATTTTTGTTTGATTTGCGTCAAGTGAGATTTTCACCTAGAACCCAAAGGGGGGGGGGTATTGGCACTTTTCATGGAAAAATGTGAAAAATTAAATTTTCTAAAAATGAAATAAATGCCTTCTAAACACCTCAAACATTCACTCTAAAACAGAAGATTGTTGTTTTTCGCAATATTTTTTGAAATTTGGGCTCTTTTAGTAACATTAACACCTGGGCTGAAGCATCTTTTATGATCATTTATTGTCTTTCAGGATACATTCTGGGTTTTATTTTGTTTATTTGATGAAAATGAAAAACAATACACACCTTGGATACATTTTTGTTTGATTTGTGTCTAGTGAGATTTTCACCTAGAACCCAAAGGGGGGGGTATTGGCACTTTTCATGGAAAAATGTGAAAAATTAAATTTTCTAAAAATGAAATAAATGCCTTCTAAACACTTCAAACATTCACTCGAAAACAGAAGATTGTTGTTTTTCGCTATACTTTTAGAAATTTGGGCTCTTTTAGTAACATTAACACTTTCTCTGAAGCAACTTTTATGATCTTTTATTGTCTTTCAGGATTCATTCTGGGTTTTATTTTCTTTATTTAATGAAAATGAACAACAATACACACCTTGGATACATTTTTGTTTGATTTGTGTTGAGTGAGATTTTCACCTAGAACCCAAAGGGGGGGGTATTGGCTCTTTTCATGGAAAAATGTGAAAAATTGAATTTTCTAAAAATGAAATAAATGCCTTCTAAACACCTCAAACATTCACTCTAAAACAGAAGATTGTTGTTTTTCGCAATATTTTTAGAAATTTGGGCTCTTTTAGTAACATTAACACTCGGGCTGAAGCATCTTTTATGATCTTTTATTGTCTTTCAGGATTAATTCTGGGTTTTATTTGTTTATTTTATGAAAATGAACAACAATACACACCATGGAAACATTTTTGATTGATTTGTGTCGAGTGAGATTTTCACCTAGAACCCAAAGGGGGGTATTAACACTTTTCATGGAAAAATGTGAAAAATTAAATTTTCTAAAAATTAAATAAATGCCTTCTCAACACCTTAAACATTCACTCTAAAACAGAAGATTGTTGTTTTTCGCAATATTTTTAGAAATTTGGGCTCTTTTAGTAACATTAACACTTGGGTTGAAGCATCTTTTATGATCATTTATTGTCTTTCAGGATACATTCTGGGTTTTATTTTTTTTATTTGATGAAAATGAACAACAATACACACCATGGAAACATTTTTGTTTGATTTGTGTCAAGTGAGATTTTCACCTAGAACTCAAAGGGGGGGGTATTGGCACTTTTCATGGAAAAATTTGAAAAATTGAATTTTCTAAAAATGAAATAAATGCCTTCTAAACACCTCAAACATTCACTCTAAAACAGAAGATTGTTGTTTTTCGCAATATTTTTAGAAATTTGGGCTCTTTTAGTAACATTAACACTCGGGCTGAAGCATCTTTTATGATCTTTTATTGTCTTTCAGGATTAATTCTGGGTTTTATTTGTTTATTTTATGAAAATGAACAACAATACACACCATGGAAACATTTTTGATTGATTTGTGTCGAGTGAGATTTTCACCTAGAACCCAAAGGGGGGGTATTGGCACTTTTCATGGAAAAATGTGAAAAATTAAAATTTCTAAAAATGAAATAAATGCCTTCTAAACACCTCAAACATTCACTCTAAAACAGAAGATTGTTGTTTTTCGCAATATTTTTAGAAATTTGGGCTCTTTTAGTAACAATAACACCTGGGCTGAAGCATCTTTTATGATCATTTATTGTCTTTCATGATACATTCTGGGTTTTATTTTGTTTATTTGATGAAAATGAACAACAATAAACACCTTGGATACATTTTTGTTTGATTTGTGTCGATTGAGATTTTCACCTAGAACCCAAAGGGGGGGGTATTGGCACTTTTCATGGAAAAATGTGAAAAATTAAATTTTCTAAAAATGAAATAAATGCCTTATAAACACCTCAAACATTCACTCTAAAACAGAAGATTATTTATTTTCGCAATATTTTTAAAAATTTGGGCTCTTTTAGTAACATTAACACTTTCTCTGAAGCAACTTTTATGCTCATTTCTTGTCTTTCAGGATTAATTCTTGGTTTTATTTTGTTTATTTGATGAAAATGAACAACAATACACACCATGGAAACATTTTTGTTTGATTGCGTCAAGTGAGATTTTCACCTAGAACCCAAAGGGGGGGGGGGTATTGGCACTTTTCATGGAAAAATGTGAAAAATTAAATTTTCTAAAAATGAAATAAATGCCTTCTAAACACCTCAAACATTCACTCTAAAACAGAAGATTGTTGTTTTTCGCAATATTTTTTGAAATTTGGGCTCTTTTAGTAACATTAACACCTGGGCTGAAGCATCTTTTATGATCATTTATTGTCTTTCAGGATACATTCTGGGTTTTATTTTGTTTATTTGATGAAAATGAAAAACAATACACACCTTGGATACATTTTTGTTTGATTTGTGTCTAGTGAGATTTTCACCTAGAACCCAAAGGGGGGGTATTGGCACTTTTCATGGAAAAATGTGAAAAATTAAATTTTCTAAAAATGAAATAAATGCCTTCTAAACACTTCAAACATTCACTCTAAAACAGAAGATTGTTGTTTTTCGCAATACTTTTAGAAATTTGGGCTCTTTTAGTAACATTAACACTTTCTCTGAAGCAACTTTTATGATCTTTTATTGTCTTTCAGGATTCATTCTGGGTTTTATTTTCTTTATTTAATGAAAATGAACAACAATACACACCTTGGATACATTTTTGTTTGATTTGTGTTGAGTGAGATTTTCACCTAGAACCCAAAGGGGGGGGTATTGGCTCTTTTCATGGAAAAATGTGAAAAATTGAATTTTCTAAAAATGAAATAAATGCCTTCTAAACACCTCAAACATTCACTCTAAAACAGAAGATTGTTGTTTTTCGCAATATTTTTAGAAATTTGGGCTCTTTTAGTAACATTAACACTCGGGCTGAAGCATCTTTTATGATCTTTTATTGTCTTTCAGGATTAATTCTGGGTTTTATTTGTTTATTTTATGAAAATGAACAACAATACACACCATGGAAACATTTTTGATTGATTTGTGTCGAGTGAGATTTTCACCTAGAACCCAAAGGGGGGTATTAACACTTTTCATGGAAAAATGTGAAAAATTAAATTTTCTAAAAATTAAATAAAAGCCTTCTCAACACCTTAAACATTCACTCTAAAACAGAAGATTGTTGTTTTTCGCAATATTTTTAGAAATTTGGGCTCTTTTAGTAACATTAAACACTTGGGTTGAAGCATCTTTTATGATCATTTATTGTCTTTCAGGATACATTCTGGGTTTTATTTTTTTTATTTGATGAAAATGAACAACAATACACACCATGGAAACATTTTTGTTTGATTTGTGTCAAGTGAGATTTTCACCTAGAACTCAAAGGGGGGGGTATTGGCACTTTTCATGGAAAAATTTGAAAAATTGAATTTTCTAAAAATGAAATAAATGCCTTCTAAACACCTCAAACATTCACTCTAAAACAGAAGATTGTTGTTTTTCGCAATATTTTTAGAAATTTGGGCTCTTTTAGTAACATTAACACTCGGGCTGAAGCATCTTTTATGATCTTTTATTGTCTTTCAGGATTAATTCTGGGTTTTATTTGTTTATTTTATGAAAATGAACAACAATACACACCATGGAAACATTTTTGATTGATTTGTGTCGAGTGAGATTTTCACCTAGAACCCAAAGGGGGGGTATTGGCACTTTTCATGGAAAAATGTGAAAAATTAAAATTTCTAAAAATGAAATAAATGCCTTCTAAACACCTCAAACATTCACTCTAAAACAGAAGATTGTTGTTTTTCGCAATATTTTTAGAAATTTGGGCTCTTTTAGTAACAATAACACCTGGGCTGAAGCATCTTTTATGATCATTTATTGTCTTTCATGATACATTCTGGGTTTTATTTTGTTTATTTGATGAAAATGAACAACAATAAACACCTTGGATACATTTTTGTTTGATTTGTGTCGATTGAGATTTTCACCTAGAACCCAAAGGGGGGGGTATTGGCACTTTTCATGGAAAAATGTGAAAAATTAAATTTTCTAAAAATGAAATAAATGCCTTATAAACACCTCAAACATTCACTCTAAAACAGAAGATTATTTATTTTCGCAATATTTTTAAAAATTTGGGCTCTTTTAGTAACATTAACACTTTCTCTGAAGCAACTTTTATGCTCATTTCTTGTCTTTCAGGATTAATTCTTGGTTTTATTTTGTTTATTTGATGAAAATGAACAACAATACACACCATGGAAACATTTTTGTTTGATTGCGTCAAGTGAGATTTTCACCTAGAACCCAAAGGGGGGGGGGGTATTGGCACTTTTCATGGAAAAATGTGAAAAATTAAATTTTCTAAAAATGAAATAAATGCCTTCTAAACACCTCAAACATTCACTCTAAAACAGAAGATTGTTGTTTTTCGCAATATTTTTTGAAATTTGGGCTCTTTTAGTAACATTAACACCTGGGCTGAAGCATCTTTTATGATCATTTATTGTCTTTCAGGATACATTCTGGGTTTTATTTTGTTTATTTGATGAAAATGAAAAACAATACACACCTTGGATACATTTTTGTTTGATTTGTGTCTAGTGAGATTTTCACCTAGAACCCAAAGGGGGGGGTATTGGCACTTTTCATGGAAAAATGTGAAAAATTAAATTTTCTAAAAATGAAATAAATGCCTTCTAAACACTTCAAACATTCACTCTAAAACAGAAGATTGTTGTTTTTCGCAATACTTTTAGAAATTTGGGCTCTTTTAGTAACATTAACACTTTCTCTGAAGCAACTTTTATGATCTTTTATTGTCTTTCAGGATTCATTCTGGGTTTTATTTTCTTTATTTAATGAAAATGAACAACAATACACACCTTGGATACATTTTTGTTTGATTTGTGTTGAGTGAGATTTTCACCTAGAACCCAAAGGGGGGGGTATTGGCTCTTTTCATGGAAAAATGTGAAAAATTGAATTTTCTAAAAATGAAATAAATGCCTTCTAAACACCTCAAACATTCACTCTAAAACAGAAGATTGTTGTTTTTCGCAATATTTTTAGAAATTTGGGCTCTTTTAGTAACATTAACACTCGGGCTGAAGCATCTTTTATGATCTTTTATTGTCTTTCAGGATTAATTCTGGGTTTTATTTGTTTATTTTATGAAAATGAACAACAATACACACCATGGAAACATTTTTGATTGATTTGTGTCGAGTGAGATTTTCACCTAGAACCCAAAGGGGGGTATTAACACTTTTCATGGAAAAATGTGAAAAATTAAATTTTCTAAAAATTAAATAAATGCCTTCTCAACACCTTAAACATTCACTCTAAAACAGAAGATTGTTGTTTTTCGCAATATTTTTAGAAATTTGGGCTCTTTTAGTAACATTAACACTTGGGTTGAAGCATCTTTTATGATCATTTATTGTCTTTCAGGATACATTCTGGGTTTTATTTTTTTTATTTGATGAAAATGAACAACAATACACACCATGGAAACATTTTTGTTTGATTTGTGTCAAGTGAGATTTTCACCTAGAACTCAAAGGGGGGGGTATTGGCACTTTTCATGGAAAAATTTGAAAAATTGAATTTTCTAAAAATGAAATAAATGCCTTCTAAACACCTCAAACATTCACTCTAAAACAGAAGATTGTTGTTTTTCGCAATATTTTTAGAAATTTGGGCTCTTTTAGTAACATTAACACTCGGGCTGAAGCATCTTTTATGATCTTTTATTGTCTTTCAGGATTAATTCTGGGTTTTATTTGTTTATTTTATGAAAATGAACAACAATACACACCATGGAAACATTTTTGATTGATTTGTGTCGAGTGAGATTTTCACCTAGAACCCAAAGGGGGGTATTAACACTTTTCATGGAAAAATGTAAAAAATTAAATTTTCTAAAAATGAAATAAATGCCTTCTCAACACCTTAAACATTCACTCTAAAACAGAAGATTGTTGTTTTTCGCAATATTTTTAGAAATTTGGGCTCTTTTAGTAACATTAACACTTGGGTTGAAGCATCTTTTATGATCATTTATTGTCTTTCAGGATACATTCTGGGTTTTATTTTGTTTATTTGATGAAAATGAACAACAATACACACCATGGAAACATTTTTGTTTGAATTGTGTCAAGTGAGATTTTCACCTAGAACTCAAAGGGGGGGGTATTGGCACTTTTCATGGAAAAATGTAAAAAATTAAATTTTCAAAAAATGAAATAAATGCCTTATAAACACCTCAAACATTCACTCTAAAACAGAAGATTGTTGTTTTTCGCAATATTTTTAGAAATTTGGGCTCTTTTAGTAACATTAACACTTGCGCTGAAGCAACTTTTATGCTCATTTCTTGTCTTTCAGGATTAATTCTGTGTTTTATTTTGTTTATTTGATGAAAATGAACAACAATACACACCATGGAAACATTTTTGTTTGATTTGTGTCAAGTTAGATTTTCACCTAGAACCCAAAGGGGGGGGTATGGACACTTTTCATGGAAAAATGTGAAAATTTAAATTTTCTAAAAATGAAATAAATGCCTTCTAAACACCTCAAACATTCACTCTAAAACAGAAGATTGTTGTTTTTCGCGATATTTTTAGAAATTTGGGCTCTTTTAGTAACATTAACACCTGGGCAGAAGCATCTTTTATGATCATTTATTGTCTTTCAGGATACATTCTGGGTTTTATTTTGTTTATTTGATGAAAATGAACAACAATACTCACCTTGGATACATTTTTGTTTGATTTGTGTCGAGTGAGATTTTCACCTAGAACTCAAAGGGGGGGGTATTGGCACTTTTCAGGGAAAAATGTGAAAAATTGAATTTTCTAAAAATGAAATAAATGCCTTCTAAACACCTCAAACATTCACTCTAAAACAGAAGATTGTTGTTTTTCGCAATAGTTTTAGAAATTTGGGCTCTTTTAGTAAAATTAACACTTGCGCTGAAGTATCTTTTATGCTCATTTCATGTCTTTCAGGATTAATTCTGGGTTTTATTTTGTTTATTTGATGAAAATGAACAACAATACACACCATGGAAACATTTTTGTTTGATTTGTGTCGTGTGAGATTTTCACCTAGAACCCAAAGGGGGGTATTAACACTTTTCATGGAAAAATGTGAAAAATTAAATTTTCTAAAAATGAATTAAATGCCTTCTAAACACCTCAAACATTCACTCTAAAACAGAAGATTGTTGTTTTTCGCAATATTTTTAGAAATTTGGGCTCTTTTAGTAACATAAACACCTGGGCTGAAGCATCTTTTATGATCATTTATTGTCTTTCAGGATACATTCTGGGTTTTATTTTGTTTATTTGATGAAAATGAAAAACAATACACACCTTGGATACATTTTTGTTTGATTTGTGTCTAGTGAGATTTTCACCTAGAACCCAAAGGGGGGGGTTTTGGAACTTTTCATGGAAAAATGTGAAAAATTAAATTTTCTAAAAATGAAATAAATGCCTTCTAAACACCTCAAACATTCACTCTAAAACAGAAGATTGTTGTTTTTCGCAATATTTTTAGAAATTTGGGCTCTTTTACTAACATTAACACTTTCTCTGAAGCAACTTTTATGATCTTTTATTGTCTTTCAGGATTCATTCTGGGTTTTATTTTCTTTATTTAATGAAAATGAACAACAATACACACCTTGGATACATTTTTGTTTGATTTGTGTCGAGTGAGATTTTCACCTAGAACCCAAAGGGGGGGGTATTGGCACATTTCATGGAAAAATGTGAAAAATTAAATTTTCTAAAAATGAAATAAATGCCTTCTAAACACCTCAAACATTCACTCTAAAACAGAAGATTGTTGTTTTTCGCAATATTTTTATAAATTTGGGCTCTTTTAGTAACATTAACACTTTCTCTGAAGCAACTTTTACGCTCATTTCTTGTCCTTCAAGATTAATTCTGGGTTTTATTTTGTTTATTTGATGAAAATGAACAACAATACACACCTTGGATACATTTTTGTTTGATTTGTGTCGAGTGAGATTTTCACCTAGAATTCAAAGGGGGGGGTATTGGCACTTTTCATGGAAAAATGTGAAAAATTGAATTTTCTAAAAATGAAATAAATATCTTCTAAACACCTCAAACATTCACTCTAAAACAGAAGATTGTTGTTTTTCGCAATATTTTTAGAAATTTGGGCTCTTTTAGTAACATTAACACTCGATCTGAAGCATCTTTTATGATCTTTTATTGTCTTTCAGGATTAATTCTGGGTTTTATTTGTTTATTTTATGAAAATGAACAACAATACACACCATGGAAACATTTTTGATTGATTTGTGTCGAGTGAGATTTTCACCTAGAACCCAAAGGGGGGTATTAACACTTTTCATGGAAAAATGTAAAATATTAAATTTTCTAAAAATGAAATAAATGCCTTCTAAACACCTTAAACATTCACTCTAAAACAGAAGATTGTTGTTTTTCGCAATATTTTTAGAAATTTGGGCTCTTTTAGTAACATTAACACTTGGGTTGAAGCATCTTTTATGATTATTTATTGTCTTTCAGGATACATTCTGGGTTTTATTTTTTTTATTTGATGAAAATGAACAACAATACACACCTTGGATACATTTTTGTTTGATTTGTGTCGACTGAGATTTTCACCTAGAACCCAAAGGGGGGGCATTGGCACTTTTCATGGAAAAATGTAAAAAATTAAATTTTCTAAAAATGAAATAAATGCCTTATAAACACCTCAAACATTCACTCTAAAACAGAAGATAGTTGTTTTTCGCAATATTTTTAGAAGTTTGGGCTCTTTTAGTAACATTAACACTTGTGCTGAAGCATCTTTTATGATCTTTTATTGTCTTTCAGGATTCATTCTGGGTTTTATTTTGGTTATTTGATGAAAATGAACAACAATACACACCTTGGATACATTTTTGTTTGATTTGTGTCGAGTGAGATTTTCACATAGAACCCAAAGGGGGTGGGGTTCAGAAATTTGGGCTCTTTTAGTAACATTAACACTTTCGCTGAAGCAACTTTTATGCTCATTTCTTGTCTTTCAGGATTAATTCTGGGTTTTAATTTGTTTATTTGATGAAAATGAACAACAATACACACCATGGAAACATTTTTGTTTGATTTGCGACAGGTGAGATTTTCACCTAGAACCAAAGGGGGGGTATTGGCACTTTTCATGGAAAAATGTGAAAAATTAAAATTTCTAAAAATGAAATAAATGCCTTCTAAACACCTCAAACATTCACTCTAAAACCGAAGATTGTTGTTTTTTCGCAATATTTTTAGAAATTTGGGCTCTTTTAGTAACAATAACACCTGGGCTGAAGCATCTTTTATGATCATTTATTGTCTTTCAGGATACATTCTGGGTTTTATTTTGTTTATTTGATGAAAATGAACAACAATAAACACCTTGGATACATTTTTGTTTGATTTGTGTCGATTGAGATTTTCACCTAGAACCCAAAGGGGGGGGGTATTGGCACTTTTCATGAAAAATGTTAAAAATTAAATTTTCTAAAAATGAAATAAATGCCTTCTAAACACCTCAAACATTCACTCTAAAACAGAAGATTATTGTTTTTCGCAATATTTTTAAAAATTTGGGCTCTTTTAGTAACATTAACACTTTCTCTGAAGCATTTTTTATGCTCATTTCTTGTCTTTCAGGATTAATTCTTGGTTTTATTTTGTTTATTTGATGAAAATGAACAACAATACACACCATGGAAACATTTTTGTTTGAATGCGTCAAGTGAGATTTTCACCTAGAACCCAAAGGGGGGGGGTATTGGCACTTTTCATGGAAAAATGTGAAAAATTGAATTTTCTAAAAATGAAATAAATATCTTCTAAACACCTCAAACATTCACTCTAAAACAGAAGATTGTTGTTTTTCGCAATATTTTTAGAAATTTGGGCTCTTTTTGTAAAATTAACACTTGCGCTGAAGCATCTTTTATGCTCATTTCATGTCTTTCAGGATTAATTCTGGGTTTTATTTTGTTTATTTGATGAAAATGAACAACAATACACACCATGGAAACATTTTTGTTTGAATTGTGTCAAGTGAGATTTTCACCTAGAACTCAAAGGGGGGGGTATTGGCACTTTTCATGGAAAAATGTGAAAAATTGAATTTTCTAAAAATGAAATAAATGCCTTCTAAACACCTCAAACATTCACTCTAAAACAGAAGATTGTTGTTTTTCGCAATATTTTTAGAAATTTGGGCTCTTTTAGTAACATTAACACTCGGGCTGAAGCATCTTTTATGATCTTTTATTGTCTTTCAGGATTAATTCTGGGTTTTATTTGTTTATTTTATGAAAATGAACAACAATACACACCATGGAAACATTTTTGATTGATTTGTGTCGAGTGAGATTTTCACCTAGAACCCAAAGGGGGGTATTAACACGTTTCATGGAAAAATGTAAAAAATTAAATTTTCTAAAAATGAAATAAATGCCTTCTAAACACCTTAAACATTCACATAATACAGAAGATTGTTGTTTTTCGCAATATTTTTAGAAATTTGGGCTCTTTTAGTAACATTAACACTTGGGTTGAAGCATCTTTTATGATCATTTATTGTCTTTCAGGATACATTCTGGGTTTTATTTTTTTTATTTGATGAAAATGAACAACAATACACACCTTGGATACATTTTTGTTTGATTTGTGTCGACTGAGATTTTCACCTAGAACCCAAAGGGGGGGTCATTGGCACTTTTCATGGAAAAATGTAAAAAATTAAATTTTCTAAAAATGAAATAAATGCCTTATAAACACCTCAAACATTCACTCTAAAACAGAAGATAGTTGTTTTTCGCAATATTTTTAGAAATTTGGGCTCTTTTAGTAACATTAACACTTGTGCTGAAGCATCTTTTATGATCTTTTATTGTCTTTCAGGATTCATTCTGGGTTTTATTTTGTTTATTTGATGAAAATGAACAATAATACACACCTTGGATACATTTTTGTTTGATTTGTGTCGAGTGAGATTTTCACATAGAACCCAAAGGGGGTGGGGTTCAAAAATTTGGGCTCTTTTAGTAACATTAACACTTTCGCTGAAGCAACTTTTATGCTCATTTCTTGTCTTTCAGGATTAATTCTGGGTTTTAATTTGTTTATTTGATGAAAATGAACAACAATACACACCATGGAAACATTTTTGTTTGATTTGCGTCAAGTGAGATTTTTACCTAGAACCCAAAGGGGGGGTATTGGCACTTTTCATGGAAAAATGTGAAAAATTAAAATTTCTAAAAATGAAATAAATGCCTTCTAAACACCTCAAACATTCACTCTAAAACAGAAGATTGTTGTTTTTCGCAATATTTTTAGAAATTTGGGCTCTTTTAGTAACAATAACACCTGGGCTGAAGCATCTTTTATGATCATTTATTGTCTTTCAGGATACATTCTGGGTTTTATTTTGTTTATTTGATGAAAATGAACAACAATAAACACCTTGGATACATTTTTGTTTGATTTGTGTCGATTGAGATTTTCACCTAGAACCCAAAGGGGGGGGGTATTGGCACTTTTCATGGAAAAATGTGAAAAATTAAATTTTCTAAAAATGAAATAAATGCCTTCTAAACACCTCAAACATTCACTCTAAAACAGAAGATTATTGTTTTTCGCAATATTTTTAAAAATTTGGGCTCTTTTAGTAACATTAACACTTTCTCTGAAGCAACTTTTATGCTCATTTCTTGTCTTTCAGGATTAATTCTTGGTTTTATTTTGTTTATTTGATGAAAATTAACAACAATACACACCATGGAAACATTTTTGTTTGATTGCGTCAAGTGAGATTTTCACCTAGAACCCAAAGGGGGGGGGTATTGGCACTTTTCATGGAAAAATGTGAAAAATTAAATTTTCTAAAAATGAAATAAATGCCTTCTAAACACCTCAAACATTCACTCTAAAACAGAAGATTGTTGTTTTTCGCAATATTTTTAGAAATTTGGGCTCTTTTAGTAACATTAACACCTGGGCTGAAGCATCTTTTATGATCATTTATTGTCTTTCAGGATACATTCTGGGTTTTATTTTGTTTATTTGATGAAAATGAAAAACAATACACACCTTGGATACATTTTTGTTTGATTTGTGTCTAGTGAGATTTTCACCTAGAACCCAAAGGGGGGGGTATTGGCACTTTTCATGGAAAAATGTGAAAAATTAAATTTTCTAAAAATGAAATAAATGCCTTCTAAACACCTCAAACATTCACTCTAAAACAGAAGATTGTTGTTTTTCGCAATATTTTTAGAAATTTGGGCTCTTTTAGTAACATTAACACTCGGGCTGAAGCATCTTTTATGATCTTTTATTGTCTTTCAGGATTAATTCTGGGTTTTATTTGTTTATTTTATGAAAATGAACAACAATACACACCATGGAAACATTTTTGATTGATTTGTGTCGAGTGAGATTTTCACCTAGAACCCAAAGGGGGGTATTAACACTTTTCATGGAAAAATGTGAAAAATTAAATTTTCTAAAAATTAAATAAATGCCTTCTCAACACCTTAAACATTCACTCTAAAACAGAAGATTGTTGTTTTTCGCAATATTTTTAGAAATTTGGGCTCTTTTAGTAACATTAACACTTGGGTTGAAGCATCTTTTATGATCATTTATTGTCTTTCAGGATACATTCTGGGTTTTATTTTTTTTATTTGATGAAAATGAACAACAATACACACCTTGGATACATTTTTGTTTGATTTGTGTCGACTGAGATTTTCACCTAGAACCCAAAGGGGGGGGGGCATTGGCACTTTTCATGGAAAAATGTAAAAAATTAAATTTTCTAAAAATGAAATAAATGCCTTATAAACACCTCAAACATTCACTCTAAAACAGAAGATTGTTGTTTTTCGCAATATTTTTAGAAATTTGGGCTCTTTTAGTAACATTAACACTTGCGCTGAAGCAACTTTTATGCTCATTTCTTGTCTTTCAGGATTAATTCTGTGTTTTATTTTGTTTATTTGATGAAAATGAACAACAATACACACCATGGAAACATTTTTGTTTGATTTGTGTCAAGTTAGATTTTCACCTAGAACCCAAAGGGGGGGGTATTGACACTTTTCATGGAAAAATGTGAAAATTTAAATTTTCTAAAAATGAAATAAATGCCTTCTAAACACCTCAAACATTCACTCTAAAACAGAAGATTGTTGTTTTTCGCGATATTTTTAGAAATTTGGGCTCTTTTAGTAACATTAACACCTGGGATGAAGCATCTTTTATGATCATTTATTGTCTTTCAGGATACATTCTGGGTTTTATTTTGTTTATTTGATGAAAATGAACAACAATACTCACCTTGGATACATTTTTGTTTGATTTGTGTCGAGTGAGATTTTCACCTAGAACTCAAAGGGGGGGGTATTGGCACTTTTCATGGAAAAATGTGAAAAATTGAATTTTCTAAAAATGAAATAAATGCCTTCTAAACACCTCAAACATTCACTCTAAAACAGAAGATTGTTGTTTTTCGCAATATTTTTAGAAATTTGGGCTCTTTTAGTAAAATTAACACTTGCGCTGAAGCATCTTTTATGCTCATTTCATGTCTTTCAGGATTAATTCTGGGTTTTATTTTGTTTATTTGATGAAAATGAACAACAATACACACCATGGAAACATTTTTGTTTGATTTGTGTCGTGTGAGATTTTCACCTAGAACCCAAGGGGGGGGGGTTTGGCACTTTTAATGGAAAAATGTGAAAAATTAAATTTTCTAAAAATGAAATAAATGCCTTCTAAACACCTCAAACATTCACTCTAAAACAGAAGATTGTTGTTTTTCGCAATATTTTTAGAAATTTGGGCTCTTTTAGTAACATTAACTCTTGGGCTGAAGCATCTTTTATGATCTTTTATTGTCTTTCAGGATTCATTCTGGGTTTTATTTGTTTATTTTATGAAAATGAACAACAATACACACCATGGAAACATTTTTGATTGATTTGTGTCGAGTGAGATTTTCACCTAGAACCCAAAGGGGGGTATTAACACTTTTCATGGAAAAATGTGAAAAATTAAATTTTCTAAAAATTAAATAAATGCCTTCTCAACACCTTAAACATTCACTCTAAAACAGAAGATTGTTGTTTTTCGCAATATTTTTAGAAATTTGGGCTCTTTTAGTAACATTAACACTTGGGTTGAAGCATCTTTTATGATCATTTATTGTCTTTCAGGATACATTCTGGGTTTTATTTTTTTTATTTGATGAAAATGAACAACAATACACACCTTGGATACATTTTTGTTTGATTTGTGTCGACTGAGATTTTCACCTAGAACCCAAAGGGGGGGGGGCATTGGCACTTTTCATGGAAAAATGTAAAAAATTAAATTTTCTAAAAATGAAATAAATGCCTTATAAACACCTCAAACATTCACTCTAAAACAGAAGATTGTTGTTTTTCGCAATATTTTTAGAAATTTGGGCTCTTTTAGTAACATTAACACTTGCGCTGAAGCAACTTTTATGCTCATTTCTTGTCTTTCAGGATTAATTCTGTGTTTTATTTTGTTTATTTGATGAAAATGAACAACAATACACACCATGGAAACATTTTTGTTTGATTTGTGTCAAGTTAGATTTTCACCTAGAACCCAAAGGGGGGGGTATTGACACTTTTCATGGAAAAATGTGAAAATTTAAATTTTCTAAAAATGAAATAAATGCCTTCTAAACACCTCAAACATTCACTCTAAAACAGAAGATTGTTGTTTTTCGCGATATTTTTAGAAATTTGGGCTCTTTTAGTAACATTAACACCTGGGATGAAGCATCTTTTATGATCATTTATTGTCTTTCAGGATACATTCTGGGTTTTATTTTGTTTATTTGATGAAAATGAACAACAATACTCACCTTGGATACATTTTTGTTTGATTTGTGTCGAGTGAGATTTTCACCTAGAACTCAAAGGGGGGGGTATTGGCACTTTTCATGGAAAAATGTGAAAAATTGAATTTTCTAAAAATGAAATAAATGCCTTCTAAACACCTCAAACATTCACTCTAAAACAGAAGATTGTTGTTTTTCGCAATATTTTTAGAAATTTGGGCTCTTTTAGTAAAATTAACACTTGCGCTGAAGCATCTTTTATGCTCATTTCATGTCTTTCAGGATTAATTCTGGGTTTTATTTTGTTTATTTGATGAAAATGAACAACAATACACACCATGGAAACATTTTTGTTTGATTTGTGTCGTGTGAGATTTTCACCTAGAACCCAAGGGGGGGGGGTTTGGCACTTTTAATGGAAAAATGTGAAAAATTAAATTTTCTAAAAATGAAATAAATGCCTTCTAAACACCTCAAACATTCACTCTAAAACAGAAGATTGTTGTTTTTCGCAATATTTTTAGAAATTTGGGCTCTTTTAGTAACATTAACTCTTGGGCTGAAGCATCTTTTATGATCTTTTATTGTCTTTCAGGATTCATTCTGGGTTTTATTTTGTTTATTTGATGAAAATGAACAACAATACACACCTTGGATACATTTTTGTTTGAATTTTGTCGAGTGAGATTTTCACCTAGAACCCAAAGGGGGGGGGGGTATTGGCATTTTTCATGGAAAAATGTGAAAAATTAAATTTTCTAAAAATGAAATAAATGCCTTCTAAACACCACAAACATTCACTCTAAAACAGAAGATTGTTGTTTTTCGCAATATTTTTAGAAATTTGGGCTCTTTTAGTAACATTAACACTTGCGCTGAAGCATCATTTATGCTAATTTCTTGCCTTTCAAGATTAATTTGGATTTTATTTTGTTTATTTGATGAAAATAAACAACAATACACACCATGGAAACATTTTTGTTTGATTTGTGTCGATTGAGATTTTCACCTAGAACCCAAAGGGGGGTATTAACACTTTTCATGGAAAAATGTAAAAAATTAAATTTTCTAAAAATGAAATAAATGCCTTCTAAACACCTCAAACATTCACTCTAAAACAGAAGATTGTTGTTTTTCGCAATATTTTTAGAAATTTGGGCTCTTTTAGTAAAATTAACACTTGCGCTGAAGTATCTTTTATGCTCATTTCATGTCTTTCAGGATTCATTCAGGGTTTTATTTTGTTTATTTGATGAAAATGAACAACAATACACACCTTGGATACATTTTTGTTTGATTTGTGTCGAGTGAGATTTTCACGTAGAACCCAAAGGGGGGGTATTGGCACTTTTCATGGAAAAATGTGAAAAATTAAATTTTCTAAAAATGAAATTAATGCCTTCTAAACACCTCAAACATTCACTCTAAAACAGAAGATTGTTGTTTTTCGCAATATTTTTAGAAATTTGGGCTCTTTTAGTAACATAAACACTTCCGCTGAAGCATCTTTTATGCTCATTTCTTGTCTTTCAGGATTCATTCTGGGTTTTATTTTGTTTATTTGATGAAAATGAACAACAATACACACCTTGGATACATTTTTGTTTGATTTGTGTCGAGTGAGATTTTCACCTAGAACTCAAAGGGGGGGGTATTGGCACTTTTCATGGAAAAATGTGAAAAATTAAATTTTCTAAAAATGAAATAAATACCTTCTAAACACCTCAAACATTCACTCTAAAACAGAAGATTGTTGTTTTTCGCAATATTTTTAGAAATTTGGGCTCTTTTAGTAACATTAACACTTTCGCTGAAGCAACTTTTATGCTTATTTCTTGTCTTTCAGGATTAATTCTGGGTTTTATTTTGTTTATTTGATGAAAATGAACAACAATACACACCTTGGAAACATTTTTGTTTGATTTGTGTCAAGTGAGATTTTCACCTAGAACCCAAAGGGGGGGATACTGGCACTTTTCATGGAAAAATGTGAAAAATTAAATTTTCGAAAAATGAAATAAATGCCTTCTAAACACCTCAAACATTCACTCTAAAACAGAAGATTGTTGTTTTTCGCAATATTTTTAGAAATTTGGGCTCTTTTAGTAACATTAACACCTGGGCTGAAGCATCTTTTATGATCATTTATTGTCTTTCAGGATACATCCTGGGTTTTATTTTGTTTATTTGATGAAAATGAACAACAATACACACCTTGGATACATTTTTATTTGATTTGTGTTGTGTGAGATTTTCACCTAGAACCCAAAGGGGGGGTTATTGGCACTTTTCATGGAAAAATGTGAAAAATTAAATTTTCTAAAAATGAAATAAATGCCTTCTAAACACTTCAAACATTCACTCTAAAACAGAAGATTGTTGTTTTTCGCTATATTTTTAGAAATTTGGGCTCTTTTAGTAAAATTAACACTTGCGCTGAAGCATCTTTTATGCTCATTTCATGTCTTTCAGGATTAATTCTGGGTTTTATTTTGTTTATTTGATGAAAATGAACAACAATACACACCATGGAAACATTTTTGTTTGATTTGTGTCAAGTGAGATTTTCACCTAGAACCCAAAGGGGGGGGTATTGGCACTTTTAATGGAAAAATGTGAAAAATTAAATTTTCTAAAAATGAATTAAATGCCTTCTAAACACCTCAAACCTTCACTCTAAAACAGAAGATTGTTGTTTTTCGCAATATTTTTAGAAATTTGGGCTCTTTTAGTAACATTAACACTTGGGCTGAAACATCTTTTATGATCTTTTATTGTCTTTCAGGATTCATTCAGGGTTTTATTTTGTTAATTTGATGAAAATGAACAACAATACACACCTTGGATACATTTTTGTTTGATTTGTGTCGAGTGAGATTTTCACGTAGAACCCAAAGGGGGGGTATTGGAACTTTTCATGGAAAAATGTGAAAAATTAAATTTTCTAAAAATGAAATTAATGCCTTCTAAACACCTCAAACATTCACTCTAAAACAGAAGATTGTTGTTTTTCGCAATATTTTTAGAAATTTGGGCTCTTTTAGTAACATAAACACTTGCGCTGAAGCATCTTTTATGCTCATTTCTTGTTTTTCAGGATTCATTCTGGGTTTTATTTTGTTTATTTGATGAAAATGAACAGCAATACACACCTTGGATACGTTTTTGTTTGATTTGTGTCGAGTGAGATTTTCACCTAGAACTCAAAGGGGGGGGTTTTGGCACTTTTCATGGAAAAATGTGAAAAATTAAATTTTCTAAAAATGAAATAAATACCTTCTAAACACCTCATACATTCACTCTAAAACAGAAGATTGTTGTTTTTCGCAATATTTTTAGAAATTTGGGCTCTTTTAGTAACATTAACACCTGGGCTGAAGCATCTTTTATGATCTTTTGTTGTCTTTCAGGATTCATTCTGGGTTTTATTTTGTTTATTTGATGAAAATGAACAACAATACACACCTTGGATACATTTTTGTTTGATTTGTGTCGAGTGAGATTTTCACCTAGAACCAAAAGGGGGGGTATGGGCACTTTTCATGGAAAAATGTGAAAAATTAAATTTTCTAAAAATGAAATAAATGCCTTCTAAACACCTCAAACATTCACTCTAAAACAGAAGATTGTTGTTTTTCGCAATATTTTTAGAAATTTGGGCTCTTTTAGTAACATTAACACCTGGGCTGAAGCATCTTTTACGATCATTTATTGTCTTTCAGGATACATTCTGGGTTTTATTTTGTTTATTTGATGAAAATGAGCAACAATACACACCTTGGATACATTTTTGTTTGATTTGTGTCGAGTGAGATTTTCACCTAGAACCCAAAGGGGGGGGTATTGCCACTTTTCATGGAAAAATGTGAAAAATTAAATTTTCTAAAAATGAAATAAATGCCTTCTAAACACCTCAAACATTCACTCTAAAACAGAAGATTGTTGTTTTTCGCAATATTTTTAGAAATTTGGGCTCTTTTAGTAAAATTAACACTTGCGCTGAAGTATCTTTTATGCTCATTTCATGTCTTTCAGGATTAATTCTGGGTTTTATTTTGTTTATTTGATGAAAATGAACAACAATACACACCATGGAAACATTTTTGTTTGATTTGTGTCAAGTGAGATTTTCACCTAGAACCCAAAGGGGGGGGTATTGGCACTTTTCATGGAAAAATGTGAAAAATTAAATTTTCTAAAAATGAAATAAATGCCTTCTAAACACCTCAAACATTCACTCTAAAACAGAAGATTGTTGTTTTTCGCAATATTTTTAGAAATTTGGCCTCTTTTAGTAACATTAACACTTGCGCTGAAGCAACTTTTATGCTCATTTCTTGTCTTTCAGGATTAATTCTGGGTTTTATTTTGTTTATTTGATGAAAATGAACAACAATACACACCATGGAAACATTTTTGTTTGATTTGTGTCGATTGAGATTTTCACCTAGAACCCAAAGGGGGGTATTAACACTTTTCATGGAAAAATGTAAAAAATTAAATTTTCTAAAAATGAAATAAATGCCTTCTAAACACCTCAAACATTCACTCTAAAACAGAAGATTGTTGTTTTTCGCAATATTTTTAGAAATTTGGGCTCTTTTAGTAAAATTAACACTTGCGCTGAAGTATCTTTTATGCTCATTTCATGTCTTTCAGGATTAATTCTGGGTTTTATTTTGTTTATTTGATGAAAATGAACAACAATACACACCATGGAAACATTTTTGTTTGATTTGTGTCAAGTGAGATGTTCACCTAGAACCCAAAGGGGGGGGTATTGGCACTTTTAATGGAAAAATGTGAAAAATTAAATTTTCTAAAAATGAAATAAATGCCTTCTAAACACCTCAAACCTTCACTCTAAAACAGAAGATTGTTGTTTTTCGCAATATTTTTAGAAATTTGGGCTCTTTTAGTAACATTAACACTTGGGCTGAAACATCTTTTATGATCTTTTATTGTCTTTCAGGATTCATTCAGGGTTTTATTTTGTTTATTTGATGACAATGAACAACAATACACACCTTGGATACATTTTTGTTTGATTTGTGTCGAGTGAGATTTTCACGTAGAACCCAAAGGGGGGGAATTGGCACTTTTCATGGAAAAATGTGAAAAATTAAATTTTCTAAAAATGAAATTAATGCCTTCTAAACACCTCAAACATTCACTCTAAAACAGAAGATTGTTGTTTTTCGCAATATTTTTAGAAATTTGGGCTCTTTTAGTAACATTACACTTCCGCTGAAGCATCTTTTATGCTCATTTCTTGTCTTTCAGGATTCATTCTGGGTTTTATTTTGTTTATTTGATGAAAATGAACAACAATACACACCTTGGAAACATTTTTGTTTGATTTGTGTCAAGTGAGATTTTCACCTAGAACCCAAAGGGGGGGATACTGGCACTTTTCATGGAAAAATGTGAAAAATTAAATTTTCGAAAAATGAAATAAATGCCTTCTAAACACCTCAAACATTCACTCTAAAACAGAAGATTGTTGTTTTTCGCAATATTTTTAGAAATTTGGGCTCTTTTAGTAACATTAACACCTGGGCTGAAGCATCTTTTATGATCATTTATTGTCTTTCAGGATACATCCTGGGTTTTATTTTGTTTATTTGATGAAAATGAACAACAATACACACCTTGGATACATTTTTATTTGATTTGTGTCGTGTGAGATTTTCACCTAGAACCCAAAGGGGGGGTTATTGGCACTTTTCATGGAAAAATGTGAAAAATTAAATTTTCTAAAAATGAAATAAATGCCTTCTAAACACTTCAAACATTCACTCTAAAACAGAAGATTGTTGTTTTTCGCTATATTTTTAGAAATTTGGGCTCTTTTAGTAAAATTAACACTTGCGCTGAAGCATCTTTTATGCTCATTTCATGTCTTTCAGGATTAATTCTGGGTTTTATTTTGTTTATTTGATGAAAATGAACAACAATACACACCTTGGATACATTTTTGTTTGATTTGTGTCGAGTGAGATTTTCACCTAGAACCAAAAGGGGGGGGTATGGGCACTTTTCATGGAAAAATGTGAAAAATTAAATTTTCTAAAAATGAAATAAATGCCTTCTAAACACCTCAAACATTCACTCTAAAACAGAAGATTGTTGTTTTTCGCAATATTTTTAGAAATTTGGGCTCTTTTAGTAACATTAACACCTGGGCTGAAGCATCTTTTACGATCATTTATTGTCTTTCAGGATACATTCTGGGTTTTATTTTGTTTATTTGATGAAAATGAGCAACAATACACACCTTGGATACATTTTTGTTTGATTTGTGTCGAGTGAGATTTTCACCTAGAACCCAAAGGGGGGGGTATTGCCACTTTTCATGGAAAAATGTGAAAAATTAAATTTTCTAAAAATGAAATAAATGCCTTCTAAACACCTCAAACATTCACTCTAAAACAGAAGATTGTTGTTTTTCGCAATATTTTTAGAAATTTGGCCTCTTTTAGTAACATTAACACTTTCGCTGAAGCAACTTTTATGCTCATTTCTTGTCTTTCAGGATTAATTCTGGGTTTTATTTTGTTTATTTGATGAAAATGAACAACAATACACACCATGGAAACATTTTTGTTTGATTTGCGACAAGTGAGATTTTCACCTAGAACCCAAAGAAGGGGGTATTGGCATTTTTCATGGAAAAATGTAAAAAATTAAATTTTCTAAAAATGAAATAAATGTCTTCATAACACCTCAAACATTCACTCTAAAACAGAAGATTGGTGTTTTTCGCAATATTTTTAGAAATTTGGGCTCTTTTAGTAACATTAACACCAGAGCTGAAGCATCTTTTATGATCATTTATTGTCTTTCAGGATACATTCTGGGTTTTATTTTGTTTATTTGATGAAAATGAACAACAATATACACCTTGGATACATTTTTGTTTGATTTGTGTCGAGTGTGATTTTCACCTAGAACTCAAAGGGGGGGGGTATTGGCACTTTTCATGGAAAAATGTGAAAAATTAAATTTTCTAAAAATGAAATAAATGCCTTCTAAACACGTCAAACATTCACTCTAAAACAGAAGATTGTTGTTTTTCGCAATATTTTTAGAAATTTGGGGTCTTTTAGTAAAATTAACACTTGCGCTGAAGCAACTTTTATGCTCATTTCTTGTCTTTCAGGATTAATTCTGGGTTTTATTTTGTTTATTTGATGAAAATGAACAACAATACACACCATGGAAACATTTTTGTTTGATTGAGTCAAGTGAGATTTTCACCTAGAACCCAAAGGGGGGGGTATTGGAACTTTTCATGGAGAAATGTGAAAAATTAAATTTTCTAAAAATGAAATAAATGCCTTCTAAACACCTCAAACATTCACTCTAAAACAGAAGATTGTTGTTTTTCGCAATATTTTTAGAAATTTGGGCTCTTTTTGTAAAATTAACACTTGCGCTGAAGCATCTTTTATGCTCATTTCATGTCTTTCAGGATTAATTCTGGGTTTTATTTTGTTTATTTGATGAAAATGAACAACAATACACACCATGGAAACATTTTTGTTTGAATTGTGTCAAGTGAGATTTTCACCTAGAACTCAAAGGGGGGGGTATTGGCTCTTTTCATGGAAAAATGTGAAAAATTGAATTTTCTAAAAATGAAATAAATGCCTTCTAAACACCTCAAACATTCACTCTAAAACAGAAGATTGTTGTTTTTCGCAATATTTTTAGAAATTTGGGCTCTTTTAGTAACATTAACACTCGGGCTGAAGCATCTTTTATGATCTTTTATTGTCTTTCAGGATTAATTTTGGGTTTTATTTGTTTATTTTATGAAAATGAACAACAATACACACCATGGAAACATTTTTGTTTGATTTGTGTCGAGTGAGATTTTCACCTAGAACCCAAAGGGGGGTATTAACACTTTTCATGGAAAAATGTAAAAAATTAAATTTTCTAAAAATGAAATAAATGCCTTCTCAACACCTTTAACATTCACCATAAAACAGAAGATTGTTGTTTTTCGCAATATTTTTAGAAATTTGGGCTCTTTTAGTAACATTAACACTTGGGTTGAAGCATCTTTTATGATCATTTATTGTCTTTCAGGATACATTCTGGGTTTTATTTTTTTTATTTGATGAAAATGAACAACAATACACACCTTGGATACATTTTTGTTTGATTTGTGTCGACTGAGATTTTCACCTAGAACCCAAAGGGGGGGGCATTGGCACTTTTCATGGAAAAATGTAAAAAATTAAATTTTCTAAAAATGAAATAAATGCCTTATAAACACCTCAAACATTCACTCTAAAACAGAAGATTGTTGTTTTTCGCAATATTTTTAGAAATTTGGGCTCTTTTAGTAACATTAACACTTGCGCTGAAGCAACTTTTATGCTCATTTCTTGTCTTTCAGGATTAATTCTGTGTTTTATTTTGTTTATTTGATGAAAATGAACAACAATACACACCATGGAAACATTTTTGTTTGATTTGTGTCAAGTTAGATTTTCACCTAGAACCCAAAGGGGGGGGGGTATTGACACTTTTCATGGAAAAATGTGAAAATTTAAATTTTCTAAAAATGAAATAAATGCCTTCTAAACACCTCAAACATTCACTCTAAAACAGAAGATTGTTGTTTTTCGCGATATTTTTAGAAATTTGGGCTCTTTTAGTAACATTAACACCTGGGCTGAAGCTTCTTTTATGATCATTTATTGTCTTTCAGGATACATTCTGGGTTTTATTTTGTTTATTTGATGAAAATGAACAACAATACTCACCCTGGATACATTTTTGTTTGATTTGTGTCGAGTGAGATTTTCACCTAGAACTCAAAAGGGGGGGTATTGGCACTTTTCATGGAAAAATGTGAAAAATTGAATTTTCTAAAAATGAAATAAATGCCTTCTAAACACCTCAAACATTCACTCTAAAACAGAAGATTGTTGTTTTTCGCAATATTTTTAGAAATTTGGGCTCTTTTAGTAAAATTAACACTTGCGCTGAAGCATCTTTTATGCTCATTTCATGTCTTTCAGGATTAATTCTGGGTTTTATTTTGTTTATTTGATGAAAATGAACAACAATACACACCATGGAAACATTTTTGTTTGATTTGTGTCGTGTGAGATTTTCACCTAGAACCCAAGGGGGGGGGGGTTTGGCACTTTTAATGGAAAAATGTGAAAAATTAAATTTTCTAAAAATGAAATAAATGCCTTCTAAACACCTCAAACTTTCACTCTAAAACAGAAGATTGTTGTTTTTAGCAATATTTTTAGAAATTTGGGCTCTTTTAGTAACATTAACAATTTCGCTGAAGCAACTTTTATGCTCATTTCTTGTCTTTCAGGATTAATTCTGGGTTTTATTTTGTTTATTTGATGAAAATGAACAACAATACACACCTTGGAAACATTTTTGTTTGATTTGTGTCAAGTTAGATTTTCACCTAGAACCCAAAGGGGGGTATTAACACTTTTCATGGAAAAATGTAAAAAATTAAATTTTCTAAAAATGAAATAAATGCCTTCTAAACACCTCAAACATTCACTCTAAAACAGAAGATTGTTGTTTTTCGCAATATTTTTAGAAATTTGGGCTCTTTTAGTAACATAAACACTTGCGCTGAAGCATCTTTAATGCTCATTTCTTGTTTTTCAGGATTCATTCTGGGTTTTATTTTGTTTATTTGATGAAAATGAACAGCAATACACACCTTGGATACGTTTTTGTTTGATTTGTGTCGAGTGAGATTTTCACCTAGAACTCAAAGGGGGGGTATTGGCTCTTTTCATGGAAAAATGTGAAAAATTGAATTTTCTAAAAATGAAATAAATGCCTTCTAAACACCTCAAACATTCACTCTAAAACAGAAGATTGTTGTTTTTCGCAATATTTTTAGAAATTTGGGCTCTTTTAGTAACATTAACACTCGGGCTGAAGCATCTTTTATGATCTTTTATTGTCTTTCAGGATTAATTCTGGGTTTTATTTGTTTATTTTATGAAAATGAACAACAATACACACCATGGAAACATTTTTGTTTGATTTGTGTCGAGTGAGATTTTCACCTAGAACCCAAAGGGGGGTATTAACACTTTTCATGGAAAAATGTAAAAAATTAAATTTTCTAAAAATGAAATAAATGCCTTCTCAACACCTTTAACATTCACCATAAAACAGAAGATTGTTGTTTTTCGCAATATTTTTAGAAATTTGGGCTCTTTTAGTAACATTAACACTTGGGTTGAAGCATCTTTTATGATCATTTATTGTCTTTCAGGATACATTCTGGGTTTTATTTTTTTTATTTGATGAAAATGAACAACAATACACACCTTGGATACATTTTTGTTTGATTTGTGTCGACTGAGATTTTCACCTAGAACCCAAAGGGGGGGGCATTGGCACTTTTCATGGAAAAATGTAAAAAATTAAATTTTCTAAAAATGAAATAAATGCCTTATAAACACCTCAAACATTCACTCTAAAACAGAAGATTGTTGTTTTTCGCAATATTTTTAGAAATTTGGGCTCTTTTAGTAACATTAACACTTGCGCTGAAGCAACTTTTATGCTCATTTCTTGTCTTTCAGGATTAATTCTGTGTTTTATTTTGTTTATTTGATGAAAATGAACAACAATACACACCATGGAAACATTTTTGTTTGATTTGTGTCAAGTTAGATTTTCACCTAGAACCCAAAGGGGGGGGGTATTGACACTTTTCATGGAAAAATGTGAAAATTTAAATTTTCTAAAAATGAAATAAATGCCTTCTAAACACCTCAAACATTCACTCTAAAACAGAAGATTGTTGTTTTTCGCGATATTTTTAGAAATTTGGGCTCTTTTAGTAACATTAACACCTGGGCTGAAGCATCTTTTATGATCATTTATTGTCTTTCAGGATACATTCTGGGTTTTATTTTGTTTATTTGATGAAAATGAACAACAATACTCACCTTGGATACATTTTTGTTTGATTTGTGTCGAGTGAGATTTTCACCTAGAACTCAAAGGGGGGGGTATTGGCACTTTTCATGGAAAAATGTGAAAAATTGAATTTTCTAAAAATGAAATAAATGCCTTCTAAACACCTCAAACATTCACTCTAAAACAGAAGATTGTTGTTTTTCGCAATATTTTTAGAAATTTGGGCTCTTTTAGTAAAATTAACACTTGCGCTGAAGCATCTTTTATGCTCATTTCATGTCTTTCAGGATTAATTCTGGGTTTTATTTTGTTTATTTGATGAAAATGAACAACAATACACACCATGGAAACATTTTTGTTTGATTTGTGTCGTGTGAGATTTTCACCTAGAACCCAAGGGGGGGGGGTTTGGCACTTTTAATGGAAAAATGTGAAAAATTAAATTTTCTAAAAATGAAATAAATGCCTTCTAAACACCTCAAACTTTCACTCTAAAACAGAAGATTGTTGTTTTTAGCAATATTTTTAGAAATTTGGGCTCTTTTAGTAACATTAACAATTTCGCTGAAGCAACTTTTATGCTCATTTCTTGTCTTTCAGGATTAATTCTGGGTTTTATTTTGTTTATTTGATGAAAATGAACAACAATACACACCTTGGAAACATTTTTGTTTGATTTGTGTCAAGTTAGATTTTCACCTAGAACCCAAAGGGGGGTATTAACACTTTTCATGGAAAAATGTAAAAAATTAAATTTTCTAAAAATGAAATAAATGCCTTCTAAACACCTCAAACATTCACTCTAAAACAGAAGATTGTTGTTTTTCGCAATATTTTTAGAAATTTGGGCTCTTTTAGTAACATAAACACTTGCGCTGAAGCATCTTTAATGCTCATTTCTTGTTTTTCAGGATTCATTCTGGGTTTTATTTTGTTTATTTGATGAAAATGAACAGCAATACACACCTTGGATACGTTTTTGTTTGATTTGTGTCGAGTGAGATTTTCACCTAGAACTCAAAGGGGGGGTTTTGGCACTTTTCATGGAAAAATGTGAAAAATTAAATTTTCTAAAAATGAAATAAATACCTTCTAAACACCTCAAACATTCACTCTAAAACAGAAGATTGTTGTTTTTCGCAATATTTTTAGAAATTTGGGCTCTTTTAGTAACATTAACACCTGGGCTGAAGCATCTTTTATGATCTTTTGTTGTCTTTCAGGATTCATTCTGGGTTTTATTTTGTTTATTTGATGAAAATGAACAACAATACACACCTTGGATACATTTTTGTTTGATTTGTGTCGAGTGAGATTTTCACCTAGAACCAAAAGGGGGGGGGTATTGACACTTTTCATGGAAAAATGTGAAAATTTAAATTTTCTAAAAATGAAATAAATGCCTTCTAAACACCTCAAACATTCACTCTAAAACAGAAGATTGTTGTTTTTCGCGATATTTTTAGAAATTTGGGCTCTTTTAGTAACATTAACACCTGGGCTGAAGCATCTTTTATGATCATTTATTGTCTTTCAGGATACATTCTGGGTTTTATTTTGTTTATTTGATGAAAATGAACAACAATACTCACCTTGGATACATTTTTGTTTGATTTGTGTCGAGTGAGATTTTCACCTAGAACTCAAAGGGGGGGGTATTGGCACTTTTCATGGAAAAATGTGAAAAATTGAATTTTCTAAAAATGAAATAAATGCCTTCTAAACACCTCAAACATTCACTCTAAAACAGAAGATTGTTGTTTTTCGCAATATTTTTAGAAATTTGGGCTCTTTTAGTAAAATTAACACTTGCGCTGAAGCATCTTTTATGCTCATTTCATGTCTTTCAGGATTAATTCTGGGTTTTATTTTGTTTATTTGATGAAAATGAACAACAATACACACCATGGAAACATTTTTGTTTGATTTGTGTCGTGTGAGATTTTCACCTAGAACCCAAGGGGGGGGGGTTTGGCACTTTTAATGGAAAAATGTGAAAAATTAAATTTTCTAAAAATGAAATAAATGCCTTCTAAACACCTCAAACTTTCACTCTAAAACAGAAGATTGTTGTTTTTAGCAATATTTTTAGAAATTTGGGCTCTTTTAGTAACATTAACAATTTCGCTGAAGCAACTTTTATGCTCATTTCTTGTCTTTCAGGATTAATTCTGGGTTTTATTTTGTTTATTTGATGAAAATGAACAACAATACACACCTTGGAAACATTTTTGTTTGATTTGTGTCAAGTTAGATTTTCACCTAGAACCCAAAGGGGGGTATTAACACTTTTCATGGAAAAATGTAAAAAATTAAATTTTCTAAAAATGAAATAAATGCCTTCTAAACACCTCAAACATTCACTCTAAAACAGAAGATTGTTGTTTTTCGCAATATTTTTAGAAATTTGGGCTCTTTTAGTAACATAAACACTTGCGCTGAAGCATCTTTAATGCTCATTTCTTGTTTTTCAGGATTCATTCTGGGTTTTATTTTGTTTATTTGATGAAAATGAACAGCAATACACACCTTGGATACGTTTTTGTTTGATTTGTGTCGAGTGAGATTTTCACCTAGAACTCAAAGGGGGGGTTTTGGCACTTTTCATGGAAAAATGTGAAAAATTAAATTTTCTAAAAATGAAATAAATACCTTCTAAACACCTCAAACATTCACTCTAAAACAGAAGATTGTTGTTTTTCGCAATATTTTTAGAAATTTGGGCTCTTTTAGTAACATTAACACCTGGGCTGAAGCATCTTTTATGATCTTTTGTTGTCTTTCAGGATTCATTCTGGGTTTTATTTTGTTTATTTGATGAAAATGAACAACAATACACACCTTGGATACATTTTTGTTTGATTTGTGTCGAGTGAGATTTTCACCTAGAACCAAAAGGGGGGGGTATGGGCACTTTTCATGGAAAAATGTGAAAAATTAAATTTTCTAAAAATGAAATAAATGCCTTCTAAACACCTCAAACATTCACTCTAAAACAGAAGATTGTTGTTTTTCGCAATATTTTTAGAAATTTGGGCTCTTTTAGTAACATTAACACCTGGCCTGAAGCATCTTTTACGATCATTTATTGTCTTTCAGGATACATTCTGGGTTTTATTTTGTTTATTTGATGAAAATGAGCAACAATACACACCTTGGATACATTTTTGTTTGATTTGTGTCGAGTGAGATTTTCACCTAGAACCCAAAGGGGGGGTATTGCCACTTTTCATGGAAAAATGTGAAAAATTAAATTTTCTAAAAATGAAATAAATGCCTTCTAAACACCTCAAACATTCACTCTAAAACAGAAGATTGTTGTTTTTCGCAATATTTTTAGAAATTTGGCCTCTTTTAGTAACATTAACACTTGCGCTGAAGCAACTTTTATGCTCATTTCTTGTCTTTCAGGATTAATTCTGGGTTTTATTTTGTTTATTTGATGAAAATGAACAACAATACACACCATGGAAACATTTTTGTTTGATTTGTGTCGAGTGAGATTTTCACCTAGAACCCAAAGGGGGGGTATTGCCACTTTTCATGGAAAAATGTGAAAAATTAAATTTTCTAAAAATGAAATAAATGCCTTCTAAACACCTCAAACATTCACTCTAAAACAGAAGATTGTTGTTTTTCGCAATATTTTTAGAAATTTGGCCTCTTTTAGTAACATTAACACTTGCGCTGAAGCAACTTTTATGCTCATTTCTTGTCTTTCAGGATTAATTCTGGGTTTTATTTTGTTTATTTGATGAAAATGAACAACAATACACACCATGGAAACATTTTTGTTTGATTTGCGACAAGTGAGATTTTCACCTAGAACCCAAAGAAGGGGGTATTGGCATTTTTCATGGAAAAATGTAAAAAATTAAATTTTCTAAAAATGAAATAAATGCCTTCATAACACCTCAAACATTCACTCTAAAACAGAAGATTGGTGTTTTTCGCAATATTTTTAGAAATTTGGGCTCTTTTAGTAACATTAACACCAGAGCTGAAGCATCTTTTATGATCATTTATTGTCTTTCAGGATACATTCTGGGTTTTATTTTGTTTATTTGATGAAAATGAACAACAATATACACCTTGGATACATTTTTGTTTGATTTGTGTCGAGTGAGATTTTCACCTAGAACTCAAAGGGTATTGGAACTTTTCATGGAGAAATGTGAAAAATTAAATTTTCTAAAAATGAAATAAATGCCTTCTAAACACCTCAAACATTCACTCTAAAACAGAAGATTGTTGTTTTTCGCAATATTTTTAGAAATTTGGGCTCTTTTTGTAAAATGAACACTTGCGCTGAAGCATCTTTTATGCTCATTTCATGTCTTTCAGGATTAATTCTGGGTTTTATTTTGTTTATTTGATGAAAATGAACAACAATACACACCATGGAAACATTTTTGTTTGAATTGTGTCAAGGAGATTTTCACCTAGAACTCAAAGGGGGGGGTATTGGCTCTTTTCATGGAAAAATGTGAAAAATTGAATTTTCTAAAAATGAAATAAATGCCTTCTAAACACCTCAAACATTCACTCTAAAACAGAAGATTGTTGTTTTTCGCAATATTTTTAGAAATTTGGGCTCTTTTAGTAACATTAACACTCGGGCTGAAGCATCTTTTATGATCTTTTATTGTCTTTCAGGATTAATTCTGGGTTTTATTTGTTTATTTTATGAAAATGAACAACAATACACACCATGGAAACATTTTTGTTTGATTTGTGTCGAGTGAGATTTTCACCTAGAACCCAAAGGGGGGTATTAACACTTTTCATGGAAAAATGTAAAAAATTAAATTTTCTAAAAATGAAATAAATGCCTTCTCAACACCTTTAACATTCACTCTAAAACAGAAGATTGTTGTTTTTCGCAATATTTTTAGAAATTTGGGCTCTTTTAGTAACATTAACACTTGGGTTGAAGCATCTTTTATGATCATTTATTGTCTTTCAGGATACATTCTGGGTTTTATTTTTTTTATTTGATGAAAATGAACAACAATACACACCTTGGATACATTTTTGTTTGATTTGTGTCGACTGAGATTTTCACCTAGAACCCAAAGGGGGGGGCATTGGCACTTTTCATGGAAAAATGTAAAAAATTAAATTTTCTAAAAATGAAATAAATGCCTTATAAACACCTAAACATTCACTCTAAAACAGAAGATTGTTGTTTTTCGCAATATTTTTAGAAATTTGGGCTCTTTTAGTAACATTAACACTTGCGCTGAAGCAACTTTTATGCTCATTTCTTGTCTTTCAGGATTAATTCTGTGTTTTATTTTGTTTATTTGATGAAAATGAACAACAATACACACCATGGAAACATTTTTGTTTGATTTGTGTCAAGTTAGATTTTCACCTTGAACCCAAAGGGGGGGGGTATTGACACTTTTCATGGAAAAATGTGAAAATTTAAATTTTCTAAAAATGAAATAAATGCCTTCTAAACACCTCAAACATTCACTCTAAAACAGAAGATTGTTGTTTTTCGCGATATTTTTAGAAATTTGGGCTCTTTTAGTAACATTAACACCTGGGCTGAAGCATCTTTTATGATCATTTATTGTCTTTCAGGATACATTCTGGGTTTTATTTTGTTTATTTGATGAAAATGAACAACAATACTCACCTTGGATACATTTTTGTTTGATTTGTGTCGAGTGAGATTTTCACCTAGAACTCAAAGGGGGGGGTATTGGCACTTTTCATGGAAAAATGTGAAAAATTGAATTTTCTAAAAATGAAATAAATGCCTTCTAAACACCTCAAACATTCACTCTAAAACAGAAGATTGTTGTTTTTCGCAATATTTTTAGAAATTTGGGCTCTTTTAGTAACATTAACACTTGCGCTGAAGCATCAATTATGCTAATTTCTTGCCTTTCAAGATTAATTCTGGATTTTATTTTGTTTATTTGATGAAAATAAAAAACAATACACACCATGGAAACATTTTTGTTTGATTTGTGTCGATTGAGATTTTCACCTAGAACCCAAAGGGGGGTATTAACACTTTTCATGGAAAAATGTAAAAAATTAAATTTTCTAAAAATGAAATAAATGCCTTCTAAACACCTCAAACATTCACTCTAAAACAGAAGATTGTTGTTTTTCGCAATATTTTTAGAAATTTGGGCTCTTTTAGTAAAATTAACACTTGCGCTGAAGTATCTTTTATGCTCATTTCATGTCTTTCAGGATTAATTCTGGGTTTTATTTTGTTTATTTGATGAAAATGAACAACAATACACACCATGGAAACATTTTTGTTTGATTTGTGTCAAGTGAGATTTTCACCTAGAACCCAAAGGGGGGGGTATTGGCACTTTTAATGGAAAAATGTGAAAAATTAAATTTTCTAAAAATGAAATAAATGCCTTCTAAACACCTCAAACCTTCACTCTAAAACAGAAGATTGTTGTTTTTCGCAATATTTTTAGAAATTTGGGCTCTTTTAGTAACATTAACACTTGGGCTGAAACATCTTTTATGATCTTTTATTGTCTTTCAGGATTCATTCAGGGTTTTATTTTGTTTATTTGATGAAAATGAACAACAATACACACCTTGGATACATTTTTGTTTGATTTGTGTCGAGTGAGATTTTCACGTAGAACCCAAAGGGGGGGTATTGGCACTTTTCATGGAAAAATGTGAAAAATTAAATTTTCTAAAAATGAAATTAATGCCTTCTAAACACCTCAAACATTCACTCTAAAACAGAAGATTGTTGTTTTTCGCAATATTTTTAGAAATTTGGGCTCTTTTAGTAACATAAACACTTGCGCTGAAGCATCTTTTATGCTCATTTCTTGTCTTTCAGGATTCATTCTGGGTTTTATTTTGTTTATTTGATGAAAATGAACAACAATACACACCTTGGATACATTTTTGTTTGATTTGTGTCGAGTGAGATTTTCACCTAGAACTCAAAGGGGGGGTATTGGCACTTTTCATGGAAAAATATGAAAAATTAAATTTTCTAAAAATGAAATAAATACCTTCTAAACACCTCAAACATTTACTCTAAAACTGAAGATTGTTGTTTTTCGCAATATTTTTAGAAATTTGGGCTCTTTTAGTAACATTAACACTTTCGCTGAAGCAACTTTTATGCTTATTTCTTGTCTTTCAGGATTAATTCTGGGTTTTATTTTGTTTATTTGATGAAAATGAACAACAATACACACCTTGGAAACATTTTTGTTTGATTTGTGTCAAGTGAGATTTTCACCTAGAACCCAAAGGGGGGGATACTGGCACTTTTCATGGAAAAATGTGAAAAATTAAATTTTCGAAAAATGAAATAAATGCCTTCTAAACACCTCAAACATTCACTCTAAAACAGAAGATTGTTGTTTTTCGCAATATTTTTAGAAATTTGGGCTCTTTTAGTTACATAAACACTTGCGCTGAAGCATCTTTTATGCTCATTTCTTGTCTTTCAGGATTCATTCTGGGTTTTATTTTGATTATTTGATGAAAATGAACAACAATACACACCTTGGATACATTTTTGTTTGATTTGTGTCGAGTGAGATTTTCACCTAAAACTCAAAGGGGGGGGTATTGGCACTTTTCATGGAAAAATGTGAAAAATTAAATTTTCTAAAAATGAAATAAATACCTTCTAAACACCTCAAACATTCACTCTAAAACAGAAGATTGTTGTTTTTCGCAATATTTTTAGAAATTTGGGCTCTTTTAGTAACATTAACACTTTCGCTGAAGCAACTTTTATGCTCATTTCTTGTCTTTCAGGATTAATTCTGGGTTTTATTTTGTTTATTTGATGAAAATGAACAACAATACACACCTTGGAAACATTTTTGTTTGATTTGTGTCAAGTGAGATTTTCACCTAGAACCCAAAGGGGGGGATACTGGCACTTTTCATGGAAAAATGTGAAAAATTAAATTTTCGAAAAATGAAATAAATGCCTTCTAAACACCTCAAACATTCACTCTAAAACAGAAGATTGTTGTTTTTCGCAATATTTTTAGAAATTTGGGCTCTTTTAGTAACATTAACACCTGGGCTGAAGCATCTTTTATGATCATTTATTGTCTTTCAGGATACATTCTGGGTTTTATTTTGTTTATTTGATGAAAATTAACAACAATACACACCTTGGATACATTTTTATTTGATTTGTGTCGTGTGAGATTTTCACCTAGAACCCAAAGGGGGGGTTATTGGCACTTTTAATGGAAAAATGTGAAAAATTAAATTTTCTAAAAATGAAATAAATGCCTTCTAAACACTTCAAACATTCACTCTAAAACAGAAGATTGTTGTTTTTCGCTATATTTTTAGAAATTTGGGCTCTTTTAGTAAAATTAACACTTGCGCTGAAGCATCTTTTATGCTCATTTCATGTCTTTCAGGATTAATTCTGGGTTTTATTTTGTTTATTTGATGAAAATGAACAACAATACACACCATGGAAACATTTTTGTTTGATTTGTGTCAAGTGAGATTTTCACCTAGAACCCAAAGGGGGGGGTATTGGCACTTTTAATGGAAAAATGTGAAAAATTAAATTTTCTAAAAATGAAATAAATGCCTTCTAAACACCTCAAACCTTCACTCTAAAACAGAAGATTGTTGTTTTTCGCAATATTTTTAGAAATTTGCGCTCTTTTAGTAACATTAACACTTGGGCTGAAACATATTTTATGATCTTTTATTGTCTTTCAGGATTCATTCAGGGTTTTATTTTGTTAATTTGATGAAAATGAACAACAATACACACCTTGGATACATTTTTGTTTGATTTGTGTCGAGTGAGATTTTCACGTAGAACCCAAAGGGGGGGTATTGGCACTTTTCATGGAAAAATGTGAAAAATTAAATTTTCTAAAAATGAAATTAATGCCTTCTAAACACCTCAAACATTCACTCTAAAACAGAAGATTGTTGTTTTTCGCAATATTTTTAGAAATTTGGGCTCTTTTAGTAACATTAACACTTTCGCTGAAGCAACTTTTATGCTCATTTCTTGTCTTTCAGGATTAATTCTGGGTTTTATTTTGTTTATTTGATGAAAATGAACAACAATACACACCTTGGAAACATTTTTGTTTGATTTGCGTCAAGTGAGATTTTCACCTAGAACCCAAAGGGGGGGATACTGGCACTTTTCATGGAAAAATGTGAAAAATTTAATTTTCTAAAAATGAAATAAATGCCTTCTAAACACCTCAAACCTTCACTCTAAAACAGAAGATTGTTGTTTTTCGCAATATTTTTAGAAATTTGGGCTCTTTTAGTAACATAAACACTTGCGCTGAAGCATCTTTAATGCTCATTTCTTGTCTTTCAGGATTCATTCTGGGTTTTATTTTGTTTATTTGATGAAAATGAACAACAATACACACCTTGGATACATTTTTGTTTGATTTGTGTCGAGTGAGATTTTCACCTAGAACTCAAAGGGGGGGTATTGGCACTTTTCATGGAAAAATATGAAAAATTAAATTTTCTAAAAATGAAATAAATACCTTCTAAACACCTCAAACATTTACTCTAAAACAGAAGATTGTTGTTTTTCGCAATATTTTTAGAAATTTGGGCTCTTTTAGTAACATTAACACTTTCGCTGAAGCAACTTTTATGCTTATTTCTTGTCTTTCAGGATTAATTCTGGGTTTTATTTTGTTTATTTGATGAAAATGAACAACAATACACACCTTGGAAACATTTTTGTTTGATTTGTGTCAAGTGAGATTTTCACCTAGAACCCAAAGGGGGGGATACTGGCACTTTTCATGGAAAAATGTGAAAAATTAAATTTTCGAAAAATGAAATAAATGCCTTCTAAACACCTCAAACATTCACTCTAAAACAGAAGATTGTTGTTTTTCGCAATATTTTTAGAAATTTGGGCTCTTTTAGTTACATAAACACTTGCGCTGAAGCATCTTTTATGCTCATTTCTTGTCTTTCAGGATTCATTCTGGGTTTTATTTTGTTTATTTGATGAAAATGAACAACAATACACACCTTGGATACATTTTTGTTTGATTTGTGTCGAGTGAGATTTTCACCTAGAACTCAAAGGGGGGGGTATTGGCACTTTTCATGGAAAAATGTGAAAAATTAAATTTTCTAAAAATGAAATAAATACCTTCTAAACACCTCAAACATTCACTCTAAAACAGAAGATTGTTGTTTTTCGCAATATTTTTAGAAATTTGGGCTCTTTTAGTAACATTAACACTTTCGCTGAAGCAACTTTTATGCTCATTTCTTGTCTTTCAGGATTAATTCTGGGTTTTATTTATTTTATTTGATGAAAATGAACAACAATACACACCTTGGAAACATTTTTGTTTGATTTGTGTCAAGTGAGATTTTCACCTAGAACCCAAAGGGGGGGATACTGGCACTTTTCATGGAAAAATGTGAAAAATTAAATTTTCGAAAAATGAAATAAATGCCTTCTAAACACCTCAAACATTCACTCTAAAACAGAAGATTGTTGTTTTTCGCAATATTTTTAGAAATTTGGGCTCTTTTAGTAACATTAACACCTGGGCTGAAGCATCTTTTATGATCATTTATTGTCTTTCAGGATACATTCTGGGTTTTATTTTGTTTATTTGATGAAAATGAACAACAATACACACCTTGGATACATTTTTATTTGATTTGTGTCGTGTGAGATTTTCACCTAGAACCCAAAGGGGGGGTTATTGGCACTTTTAATGGAAAAATGTGAAAAATTAAATTTTCTAAAAATGAAATAAATGCCTTCTAAACACTTCAAACATTCACTCTAAAACAGAAGATTGTTGTTTTTCGCTATATTTTTAGAAATTTGGGCTCTTTTAGTAAAATTAACACTTGCGCTGAAGCATCTTTTATGCTCATTTCATGTCTTTCAGGATTAATTCTGGGTTTTATTTTGTTTATTTGATGAAAATGAACAACAATACACACCATGGAAACATTTTTGTTTGATTTGTGTCAAGTGAGATTTTCACCTAGAACCCAAAGGGGGGGGTATTGGCACTTTTAATGGAAAAATGTGAAAAATTAAATTTTCTAAAAATGAAATAAATGCCTTCTAAACACCTCAAACCTTCACTCTAAAACAGAAGATTGTTGTTTTTCGCAATATTTTTAGAAATTTGCGCTCTTTTAGTAACATTAACACTTGGGCTGAAACATCTTTTATGATCTTTTATTGTCTTTCAGGATTCATTCAGGGTTTTATTTTGTTAATTTGATGAAAATGAACAACAATACACACCTTGGATACATTTTTGTTTGATTTGTGTCGAGTGAGATTTTCACGTAGAACCCAAAGGGGGGGTATTGGCACTTTCATGGAAAAATGTGAAAAATTAAATTTTCTAAAAATGAAATTAATGCCTTCTAAACACCTCAAACATTCACTCTAAAACAGAAGATTGTTGTTTTTCGCAATATTTTTAGAAATTTGGGCTCTTTTAGTAACATTAACACTTTCGCTGAAGCAACTTTTATGCTCATTTCTTGTCTTTCAGGATTAATTCTGGGTTTTATTTTGTTTATTTGATGAAAATGAACAACAATACACACCTTGGAAACATTTTTGTTTGATTTGCGTCAAGTGAGATTTTCACCTAGAACCCAAAGGGGGGGATACTGGCACTTTTCATGGAAAAATATGAAAAATTAAATTTTCTAAAAATGAAATAAATACCTTCTAAACACCTCAAACATTTACTCTAAAACAGAAGATTGTTGTTTTTCGCAATATTTTTAGAAATTTGGGCTCTTTTAGTAACATTAACACTTTCGCTGAAGCAACTTTTATGCTTATTTCTTGTCTTTCAGGATTAATTCTGGGTTTTATTTTGTTTATTTGATGAAAATGAACAACAATACACACCTTGGAAACATTTTTGTTTGATTTGTGTCAAGTGAGATTTTCACCTAGAACCCAAAGGGGGGGATACTGGCACTTTTCATGGAAAAATGTGAAAAATTAAATTTTCGAAAAATGAAATAAATGCCTTCTAAACACCTCAAACATTCACTCTAAAACAGAAGATTGTTGTTTTTCGCAATATTTTTAGAAATTTGGGCTCTTTTAGTTACATAAACACTTGCGCTGAAGCATCTTTTATGCTCATTTCTTGTCTTTCAGGATTCATTCTGGGTTTTATTTTGTTTATTTGATGAAAATGAACAACAATACACACCTTGGATACATTTTTGTTTGATTTGTGTCGAGTGAGATTTTCACCTAGAACTCAAAGGGGGGGGTATTGGCACTTTTCATGGAAAAATGTGAAAAATTAAATTTTCTAAAAATGAAATAAATACCTTCTAAACACCTCAAACATTCACTCTAAAACAGAAGATTGTTGTTTTTCGCAATATTTTTAGAAATTTGGGCTCTTTTAGTAACATTAACACTTTCGCTGAAGCAACTTTTATGCTCATTTCTTGTCTTTCAGGATTAATTCTGGGTTTTATTTTGTTTATTTGATGAAAATGAACAACAATACACACCTTGGAAACATTTTTGTTTGATTTGTGTCAAGTGAGATTTTCACCTAGAACCCAAAGGGGGGGATACTGGCACTTTTCATGGAAAAATGTGAAAAATTAAATTTTCGAAAAATGAAATAAATGCCTTCTAAACACCTCAAACATTCACTCTAAAACAGAAGATTGTTGTTTTTCGCAATATTTTTAGAAATTTGGGCTCTTTTAGTAACATTAACACCTGGGCTGAAGCATCTTTTATGATCATTTATTGTCTTTCAGGATACATTCTGGGTTTTATTTTGTTTATTTGATGAAAATGAACAACAATACACACCTTGGATACATTTTTATTTGATTTGTGTCGTGTGAGATTTTCACCTAGAACCCAAAGGGGGGGTTATTGGCACTTTTAATGGAAAAATGTGAAAAATTAAATTTTCTAAAAATGAAATAAATGCCTTCTAAACACTTCAAACATTCACTCTAAAACAGAAGATTGTTGTTTTTCGCTATATTTTTAGAAATTTGGGCTCTTTTAGTAAATTTAACACTTGCGCTGAAGCATCTTTTATGCTCATTTCATGTCTTTCAGGATTAATTCTGGGTTTTATTTTGTTTATTTGATGAAAATGAACAACAATACACACCATGGAAACATTTTTGTTTGATTTGTGTCAAGTGAGATTTTCACCTAGAACCCAAAGAGGGGGATACTGGCACTTTTCATGGAAAAATGTGAAAAATTAAATTTTCGAAAAATGAAATAAATGCCTTCTAAACACCTCAAACATTCACTCTAAAACAGAAGATTGTTGTTTTTCGCAATATTTTTAGAAATTTGGGCTCTTTTAGTTACATAAACACTTGCGCTGAAGCATCTTTTATGCTCATTTCTTGTCTTTCAGGATTCATTCTGGGTTTTATTTTGTTTATTTGATGAAAATGAACAACAATACACACCTTGGATACATTTTTGTTTGATTTGTGTCGAGTGAGATTTTCACCTAGAACTCAAAGGGGGGGGTATTGGCACTTTTCATGGAAAAATGTGAAAAATTAAATTTTCTAAAAATGAAATAAATACCTTCTAAACACCTCAAACATTCACTCTAAAACAGAAGATTGTTGTTTTTGGCAATATTTTTAGAAATTTGGGCTCTTTTAGTAACATTAACACTTTCGCTGAAGCAACTTTTATGCTCATTTCTTGTCTTTCAGGATTAATTCTGGGTTTTATTTTGTTTATTTGATGAAAATGAACAACAATACACACCTTGGAAACATTTTTGTTTGATTTGTGTCAAGTGAGATTTTCACCTAGAACCCAAAGGGGGGGATACTGGCACTTTTCATGGAAAAATGTGAAAAATTAAATTTTCGAAAAATGAAATAAATGCCTTCTAAACACCTCAAACATTCACTCTAAAACAGAAGATTGTTGTTTTTCGCAATATTTTTAGAAATTTGGGCTCTTTTAGTAACATTAACACTTGGGCTGAAACATCTTTTATGATCTTTTATTGTCTTTCAGGATTCATTCAGGGTTTTATTTTGTTTATTTGATGAAAATGAACAACAATACACACCTTGGATACATTTTTGTTTGATTTGTGTCGAGTGAGATTTTCACGTAGAACCCAAAGGGGGGGTATTGGCACTTTTCATGGAAAAATGTGAAAAATTAAATTTTCTAAAAATGAAATTAATGCCTTCTAAACACCTCAAACATTCACTCTAAAACAGAAGATTGTTGTTTTTCGCAATATTTTTAGAAATTTGGGCTCTTTTAGTAACATAAACACTTGCGCTGAAGCATCTTTTATGCTCATTTCTTGTCTTTCAGGATTCATTCTGGGTTTTATTTTGTTTATTTGATGAAAATGAACAACAATACACACCTTGGATACATTTTTGTTTGATTTGTGTCGAGTGAGATTTTCACCTAGAACTCAAAGGGGGGGGTATTGGCACTTTTCATGGAAAAATGTGAAAAATTAAATTTTCTAAAAATGAAATAAATACCTTCTAAACACCTCAAACATTTACTCTAAAACAGAAGATTGTTGTTTTTCGCAATATTTTTAGAAATTTGGGCTCTTTTAGTAACATTAACACTTTCGCTGAAGCAACTTTTATGCTTATTTCTTGTCTTTCAGGATTAATTCTGGGTTTTATTTTGTTTATTTGATGAAAATGAACAACAATACACACCTTGGAAACATTTTTGTTTGATTTGTGTCAAGTGAGATTTTCACCTAGAACCCAAAGGGGGGGATACTGGCACTTTTCATGGAAAAATGTGAAAAATTAAATTTTCGAAAAATGAAATAAATGCCTTCTAAACACCTCAAACATTCACTCTAAAACAGAAGATTGTTGTTTTTCGCAATATTTTTAGAAATTTGGGCTCTTTTAGTTACATAAACACTTGCGCTGAAGCATCTTTTATGCTCATTTCTTGTCTTTCAGGATTCATTCTGGGTTTTATTTTGTTTATTTGATGAAAATGAATAACAATACACACCTTGGATACATTTTTGTTTGATTTGTGTCGAGTGAGATTTTCACCTAGAACTCAAAGGGGGGGGTATTGGCACTTTTCATGGAAAAATGTGAAAAATTAAATTTTCTAAAAATGAAATAAATACCTTCTAAACACCTCAAACATTCACTCTAAAACAGAAGATTGTTGTTTTTGGCAATATTTTTAGAAATTTGGGCTCTTTTAGTAACATTAACACTTTCGCTGAAGCAACTTTTATGCTCATTTCTTGTCTTTCAGGATTAATTCTGGGTTTTATTTTGTTTATTTGATGAAAATGAACAACAATACACACCTTGGAAACATTTTTGTTTGATTTGTGTCAAGTGAGATTTTCACCTAGAACCCAAAGGGGGGGATACTGGCACTTTTCATGGAAAAATGTGAAAAATTAAATTTTCTAAAAATGAAATAAATGCCTTCTAAACACTTCAAACATTCACTCTAAAACAGAAGATTGTTGTTTTTCGCTATATTTTTAGAAATTTGGGCTCTTTTAGTAAAATTAACACTTGCGCTGAAGCATCTTTTATGCTCATTTCATGTCTTTCAGGATTAATTCTGGGTTTTATTTTGTTTATTTGATGAAAATGAACAACAATACACACCATGGAAACATTTTTGTTTGATTTGTGTCAAGTGAGATTTTCACCTAGAACCCAAAGGGGGGGGTATTGGCACTTTTAATGGAAAAATGTGAAAAATTAAATTTTCTAAAAATGAAATAAATGCCTTCTAAACACCTCAAACCTTCACTCTAAAACAGAAGATTGTTGTTTTTCGCAATATTTGTAGAAATTTGGGCTCTTTTAGTAACATTAACACTTGGGCTGAAACATCTTTTATGATCTTTTATTGTCTTTCAGGATTCATTCAGGGTTTTATTTTGTTAATTTGATGAAAATGAACAACAATACACACCTTGGATACATTTTTGTTTGATTTGTGTCGAGTGAGATTTTCACGTAGAACCCAAAGGGGGGGTATTGGCACTTTTCATGGAAAAATGTGAAAAATTAAATTTTCTAAAAATGAAATTAATGCCTTCTAAACACCTCAAACATTCACTCTAAAACAGAAGATTGTTGTTTTTCGCAATATTTTTAGAAATTTGGGCTCTTTTAGTAACATAAACACTTGCGCTGAAGCATCTTTTATGCTCATTTCTTGTCTTTCAGGATTCATTCTGGTTTTATTTTGTTTATTTGATGAAAATGAACAACAATACACACCTTGGATACATTTTTGTTTGATTTGTGTCGAGTGAGATTTTCACGTAGAACCCAAAGGGGGGGTATTGGCACTTTTCATGGAAAAATGTGAAAAATTAAATTTTCTAAAAATGAAATTAATGCCTTCTAAACACCTCAAACATTCACTCTAAAACAGAAGATTGTTGTTTTTCGCAATATTTTTAGAAATTTGGGCTCTTTTAGTAACATAAACACTTGCGCTGAAGCATCTTTTATGCTCATTTCTTGTCTTTCAGGATTCATTCTGGGTTTTATTTTGTTTATTTGATGAAAATGAACAACAATACACACCTTGGATACATTTTTGTTTGATTTGTGTCGAGTGAGATTTTCACCTAGAACTCAAAGGGGGGGGTATTGGCACTTTTCATGGAAAAATGTGAAAAATTAAATTTTCTAAAAATGAAATAAATACCTTCTAAACACCTCAAACATTCACTCTTAAACAGAAGATTGTTGTTTTTCGCAATATTTTTAGAAATTTGGGCTCTTTTAGTAACATTAACACTTTCGCTGAAGCAACTTTTATGCTCATTTCTTGTCTTTCAGGATTAATTCTGGGTTTTATTTTGTTTATTTGATGAAAATGAACAACAATACACACCTTGGAAACATTTTTGTTTGATTTGCGTCAAGTGAGATTTTAACCTAGAACCCAAAGGGGGGGATACTGGCACTTTTAATGGAAAAATGTGAAAAATTAAATTTTTCTATAAATGAAATAAATGCCTTCTAAACACCTCAAACATTCACTCTTAAACAGAAAATTGTTGTTTTTCGCAATATTTTTAGAAATTTGGGCTCTTTTAGTAACATTAACACCTGGGCTGAAGCATCTGTTATGATAATTTATTGTCTTTCAGGATACATTCTGGGTTTTATTTTGTTTATTTGATGAAAATGAACAACAATACACACCTTGGATACATTTTTGTTTGATTTGTGTCGTGTGACATTTTCACCTAGAACCCAAAGGGGGGGGTTATTGGCACTTTTCATGGAAAAATGTGAAAAATTAAATTTTCTAAAAATGAAATAAATGCCTTCTAAACACTTCAAACATTCACTCTAAAACAGAAGATTGTTGTTTTTCGCAATATTTTCAGAAATTTGGGCTCTTTTAGTAACATTAACACCTGGGCTGAAGCATCTTTTATGATCATTTATTGTCTTTCAGGATACATTCTGGGTTTTATTTTGTTTATTTGATGAAAATGAACAACAATACACACCTTGGATACATCTTTGTTTGATTTGTGTCGACTGAGATTTTCACCTAGAACCCAAAGGGAGGGGCATTGGCACTTTTCATTAAAAAATGTAAAAAATTAAATTTTCTAAAAATGAAATAAATGCCTTATAAACACCTCAAACATTCACTCTAAAACAGAAGATTGTTGTTGTGTTCAGGGTTTTATTTTGTTTATTTGATGAAAATGAACAACAATACACACCTTGGATACATTTTTGTTTGATTTGTGTCGAGTGAGATTTTCACCTAGAACTCAAAGGGGGGGGTATTGGCACTTTTCATGGAAAAATGTGAAAAATTAAATTTTCTAAAAATGAAATAAATACCTTCTAAACACCTCAAACATTCACTCTTAAACAGAAGATTGTTGTTTTTCGCAATATTTTTAGAAATTTGGGCTCT